>NC_133666.1:440290408-440482995 GCF_037893015.1 Macrotis lagotis
ACATCATTAAGATAGAGCTGGAAAGTTGAATGGATATGGAAAGAGAGTAAGAAGCTGAGGTTCATCTCAAGGATGAGATTCTAGGTTAATGGGGAGAAAGTTAGGAAAAGAGGAAATTTTAGGGAAAAGATAATGAATTATGTGTTATGATGATGATGGTGATGATATTTGCATGTTTTTAACTGCCTAGACTTTCCATGTCTTAAATAATATTTACATTTTTACTGGATGATATCTTGACTTTACTCAGCCACCTAACTTCATTGGTCCTTTCCTCTCTGTTCACATTTCTCTCCTCTTCAGAATCATTCAACCTTGATGCTTTTCAACCAAGCCATCTTTCAACTTTAGCTGGAGGAACAAGTTTCAGGACATTTGCCCATTGTACCCAGTGTCAGCATATGTGAAATCTTTTGGCCACAGATTTAACATCCATAAATAATTTGTACACACTATGAAACTTTCAGATATATTTTATCTCCAAATGATAATGCTGTTGTTTTGCCAAGCTTTGCTTTAGATGAACTTAGAAATACATTTCTGCCTTAACTTTAGATTAATCCACTATTAAATGGATGAATAAATATGACTCAGCTTCCTTGTGACTACTGTGTGAGCATCCAATTAAGGCTCAAGACTGGGCTGCTGGTCTCTCTCTTCATTCTTTCCTTTGGTGACTGCTTAAGCCATCATGTGTAAAATTAATCTTTTCTTTTCAAATAAGACCTCCAAGATATAGATAGATTAATTTAGATATATTTATATCTATATAGGTATATATAAGTAATCGTGTGTGTGTGTATTTATTTGTTCCTAATCTTTCTCCTAAAGATTTATTCCTAATCTTTTTCCTATACTAAAGTTCCAAGTTACCAGCAAGTTCACAGGAATATTTTATTGGCATCTCAACACTGACATGATCAATCAATCAATCAATTCTGAATTCCATATCATTTAAGCATAGGGCCAGAGAATTATAAATCTAGAAAAGAAAGTGACCTCAAAGCCATCAAGTCACACTTCTTCATCCCAAAGATGAGGAAATGTGGTCCATGAAAGTTACTTGGCTTGCTTAAGATCATACTGCTACCCTGCATCAAAGGTGAGATATGAACCTCAGGCCTCTGACCCTACCCTCAGCCAAGGTGGCAGGTTACAAAGGGAAAAAATGGCACCTTGCCCTTGCCCTTAAGGTGTTTACATTCTAATATAGAGAAAACAGGTTCATGTAATTGTACAAAATAAAAAATAAATTCAAGTTAATTTCAAGAGGAGGAGTCAGGAATTCTTTTCTTTTACTTTTTATAGAAATATTTTATTTGTTTTCAATTACATACAATAGTAGCTTCTACCTATCATTTTTCTGTAAGGTTTTGAACTTTGAAATTTTTCCCTCACTCTCTCTTTTCCCTCCTCCCTCCCCCTCCCCCAGAAGGCAGTCTGATAATATTTATATTTTTTCAAGCTATACATTGATCAAAATTGAATATGTTGAGAGAAAATCTTATCTTTGAGGAAAAAAAATTAGAGACAGCAAAATTATGTAGCACATAAGACAACTTT
Source organism: Macrotis lagotis (assembly GCF_037893015.1). Taxonomy (NCBI): domain Eukaryota; kingdom Metazoa; phylum Chordata; class Mammalia; order Peramelemorphia; family Peramelidae; genus Macrotis; species Macrotis lagotis. Next base: position 440,291,972 of record NC_133666.1, read on the forward strand.
TTTTTTTAACTGAAGGTAATAGTGTTTGGTCCTTGTTTAAATTCCACAGTTCTTTCTCTGGATATAGATGTTATTCTCTGTGGCAGATATCCTAAAATTATCCCTGATGAAATGAGCAAGTACATTAAGTTTGATCATCACCCTCATATTGCTTTTATGGTGTGCAATAGGTGACCAAGAATTCTAAGAGAGGAAAGTGGGAAAGAAAAGCATTTCAGGAATGAGCATCAGAAATGAGTAATGGAATATATTGAGTGAAAGGCACCTAATAGACCATGATTAGTACATGAATAGGAGAAATATGTAAGTTTGGAAAGGTAGACTGGAACAAGATTGTGAAGGTCTTTAAAATCCAACCAGAAAAGTTTGGATTTGAACCTACAAAAAGTAGAAGCTTCTTGGAGCTTGTTGAAAGGGATGTAACAAGGTTAGGACTGTACTTAAGAAATATTGCTTTGGCAATTGGATGCAATATGGACTGGGTTTGTTTTCTTCTCCTAAACTTTTCCTGCTCCAAATTTCCCCATTTTATTTGAAAGACAAGACTATACTTCTAAGTCACCGTGATTTACAAATTTGCATCCTTCTAGAAGACTACATTGCCTAATATTTAATCACTTGCTAAATCTTAAAGATGTTTCCTCCACAATTTCTTTTGAATGGTTGTCTTTGTTTTCTCTCTTACTTGGCACCCACTCAAATTCAAGACATAATCTCTTGAATAAGAACTAGTATCTATAGAGAGTATTAAGGTTTACATTGCACTTTAAGAATATTATCTCATTTAATCATCATAACAACCCTAGGAATCATATATAATCATTCCCATTTTATTGATGAGAAAACTGAGGCATACAGAAGTTAAGTGACTTTTCCAAGGTCATACCACTAGATAGCATCTGCGGTAAGATCTGAATTCAGGTCATCTTGACTCTAGCTCCAGGCTTCTATCCCCATAACACTTGACCACCCTCAACCTGGAGGGAAAGGCATTCTATCTTCTTGCCTTCATTTTCTTCCCTCTTCAATTCATCCTCCACACAGCTTTCAATTAATATTGTTAGCACAGAGATTGAACATGTCATAATTCCTCTCTTCACTCAAAAGTTTACAGTGGATCCCAGTCGCCTCTGGGATTAAATTCAAAATTCTGAGCATTTAAAGTCCTTCATAATCTGACTCCTACCTACCTTTCCAATCTCATTTCAGATCATTCCCTTTATTGAAATCTGAAATTAAAGTCAAACTGGTCTGTTGACTCTTTTACATACACAAGTCATACATGATATTCAAATAGTTCTGTCTTAATACATTCCTTATACAGTCTGCCTAATAGAATTCCCTATTTAGTGTAAAAGATAACTCATGTGCCATCTGCAGCAGGGGGTCTATATTGATTCCCTTAGTTATTACTTCTCTCTCTCTTTCTGTCTCTCTGTCTCTCTGTCTCTCTCTCTGTCTCTCTCTCTCTCTCTCTCTCTCTCTGTCTCTCTCACACACACACACACACACACACACACACACACACACACACTTTTTTTTGATAAGGCAATGGGGTTAAGTGACTTATTCAACATCACACAGCTAGGTAATTATTAAGTGTCTGAGACCAGATAATTATTAGGTGTCTGAGACCAAATTTGAACTCAGGTTCTCCTGATTCCAGGGCTTGTGCTCTATCCACTGCACCACCTAGCTGCCCCTGTCTCTGTCTCTTTCTGGTCTTTTTCTGTGTGAGTTTGTGCAGATCCACCTTCAGATGGAAAGAGGAATTTAATCTGGGTTTTAAAGGAAACCAGGGGGAACCAGGGTTTCAAAGAGTCAAAGAAACGGAAGGAATGCCTCCCAGAAATAGGAGACGAAAGTTCAGGGTCATGTGTGAGTAACAGCAAGTAAACTTTTGTGTTGGAACATTGAGCTCATAAAATGGAATAATATATAATAAGATTGGGTACTCCATTGGAATCAAGTTGGAAAAGTTTTAAATGTCAAGGAAAGAAATCAGTATTTGGTCCTAGAGGTAAAAGGAAGTCCAATGGAGGTTAATGAATACTGGAGTGACTTAGGAAAATCACCTTGGCAACTGTGTGGAGAATGGATTGCAAATGAAGAGTGACTTGAGGCAAGAAAACCAATTAGGTTATTATAGTAGTCAAGGGAGAAATGATGAAGACCTGAACTAAGGTAATGGCTTTATAAACACAAAGAAAGGGGTGAATATGAGATATCTTATAAAGATGGAAATAGCATGTCTTTGGAACAGAGGGTGGGAAACATCAGGTAGGACCCCAATGATGAGAATCTGGGTGACTTGAAATTTGTGAATTATGTAAAGGCAATCATGAATACTTCTTGACTCTTGCACCTTTTTGCTATTAACCCTTCAGGATGTATTTAGGAATCTTCTCAAGGAGAACAAGCTCCAAAGTCTCCCTCTCTCAACCTTAGTTGCCCAATGAGAAAAAATTTATAAGTAGAATTAGCTATCTAAAGCTGGAAGGCATCTCAGAAACCATCTAGTATCATGAACCAAGTCCGAGGAGATTAAGCAAAGCATCCAAGGCCACACAGGTGTTAAGAATCAGAGATAGAAGATAAATAGAACCAGGTCCTCTCATGTCAGTGCTCTTTCCTCAGTATCCCTTTATCTCTCTCAATATTTAATCCTCCTTCTCAATTCTCAGTCCATCCTCAGAGAAAGTATTAGTCAGTACACAGAGTTCAAGGAGAAGACAGCTATAAAAGTTCATCCTCTCTATTCCCTTCAGTTGACATGATTCTATCCATTCCTTCTCCATCCCTTCCCTAAACTGAATGGAAAGCAGTAAGTATTATAAAAGAAGAGCAAAATCAGTGGAAATGACCCATTCTCCTACAGTGGCTTCATTATTAGGTCTGAACAGCTAGAACATGAGATACATTCATATTTAAAATCAAATTTGAAATGAAAAATATCCCAAAACTATATATATAATGTGCATATCCTTTGATTTAGCAATACCACTACTAGGTCTGTATCCCAAAGAGATCACAAAAAAAGAGGAAAAGACCCATGTGTTTGAAAACATTCAAAGCAGTTCCAAAGAATTGGAAATTGAGGGGTGGTCTTCAATGGGGAATGACTGGACAAGTTGTGGAATATGAAGCTAATAGAATATTATCGTACTTTAAAAAACAATGAACAGGCAGATTTCAGAAAAAATCTGGATAAATTTGCTTGAACTGATGCTAAGTGAAATGCACAAAATCAAGAGTATTGTATAACTTAACAGCAACATTGTGTAATGATGAACTCTTCTCAGTAATATAGCGATCCAAGACAATTCTAAAAGACCAACAATAGAAGATGCCATCTACATCCAGAAAAAGAAATATGAAATCTGAATACAGATCAAAACTTTATCTTTGTTTTTGATTTTCCCTTTTTGTGATTTTTCCCTTTATGGTTCAATTCTTCTTTCAGAGTGTGAACAATATAGAAATATATGTAATATGACTGTACATGTATAACCTATATCAAATTACTTGCTATCCTAGGGTGGGGAGAGGGAAGGGTAGGAGGGAGAAAACTTTGCAAAAATGAATGTTGAAAATTATCTCTATAAATAATTGGGAAAATAAATAAATAAATAAATGAATGAATGAATAAATAAATAAATAAATAAATAAATAAATAAATAAATAAATAGATGGGGGGGCATTCCAAAGTCAAATATTAACTCTTTAAGTACTGTGTAAACTATGAGGGCTGACATCTAAGAATTGTCAATTCTGAACATTTTCAGTAATAGAAAGTGTGATGGATTTGGAGTCAGGAAGACCTGGGTTTGAATCCTATCTATCTTTGAACCCAGTTACATAATGTGAGGAGGGTTTATGACCTAAAGAGGCAGTTTGGCAGTGCAGAAAATAGAGCTCGGGTCCTGGAATCAGAAAGCCCTGAGTTCAAAGCTTGCTTCAGAAACTTATGTGCTGTTTGACCCTGGCCAAGACATTTAGCCTCTTTCTACCTTAGTTTCTTCTTTTATAAAATGAAGACAATACTAGCACCTGTCATAATTTCTTATTCATAAAAGTGGAAAAACTTCCTAAAGGCTATAACAAATTCTTACAACTCTGTCCTTACTCTCTATTATGTATAGTACTTATAGCTTCTGTCTTCCTTATAAAAATGCATTCTTCTAATGACTTTTGTTTTTACATCATTTTAGATATATATCTCTGTACTTCCAGAACTGAATCCTCTCTTATCACAAAGAAAATAAATCAACAAAAGCAAATACTATCATGACCACATGCAACTTTTTCTCTCTGCAGTCCCACACTGCTGTGCCAAGGGAGGAGGCATATTTCATTATTTTCTAGGACCAAAGCTTGTTAATATAATGACTCTGAGTATGACATCCTTTTAGTATTTTTGTTTAGTCAAATTATTTCATACTTACATGTTTCTAGGTCATAATTGAACTATTAGTTTTGTTCTTTATTCTTGTATTTCTTCTTAGCACAGTAGAAACTCACAGGAATTACTATCAGTATAGCAACAAATACAGCTGCAGGCAATATAACTTTTATAACCTTCCAGGTAGAAGCCATTAATTCACATTTTTCTCCCATGTAGCACCATTTTCCCCCAAATTGACACCTACAGAATAAAAATTCAACTATGAAATATTATAGAAAAACGTGTTTAAAAATTTATCTGGTTAACATTCAGTCTAATTATTTTCAAACTGGAATCAGTCACACTAGAACAATTTTTTTCTCAGATCTACATCTATAGACTAGGAACTTGCACTCTTAAAAAAAGACATGCTAAAAAAGAAAGAAAAAAGCTATCTTGTCAACATTCTGTCTAGTCATGTTCCATATGATGCAAGCCACTCCACAGGAGGAAAGATCACTGGAAAAATATATATTCACTGAGTCAAAAATTCTGAATGGTATAATTTTTGTCTATTATATTAGGAGCCTAAGACGCATCCCAAGAGAGAAGGAGTCACTTAATATCCTACCCCTCACTTTGGGAAAGATGCAGCAAGTTACTGGATGATGCCACAGCAGACAGTAAAGAGGAAAGTGATAAAGAGATCTGAACCTAGGGCATATCCATAGATTTCCATAGTCAATCTTTTTATGGAAACTATAGGAAAAAATAAGAATGCAGTGAGTTAGGGAGCATGAAATTACTCTCCATATGATACTAAAAAATTTCCAAGACTCACATAGAATTAGGCTATGAATAGTAGTGTTATTTATAACACATACTATAAACATCCTCTCCCTGCCTCCAAAACATGCACCCATCAGGCTGTATGTATGCTATAAATTTTTGACCTTTTCCTTTAAAGAAATCACAGCTTGATCCTGGGAATCTGTAAGAACTCATTGGGCGAGTAGAATCAAATTAGAGCTAGAAGAGAATTTTGAGATAATCTTGTCAAACCCCTTTATTTCATAGAGGAGGAAATTGAGATCCAGGGGTTGAAGTGACCTGCCCAAGATCACAGTCAATAAATGCCAGAATCATCACTTGATATTTAAAAGTCTCCTAATTGGTCTCCCTGTCTCATGTCACCAATGCATAACATATTACACTCTGTGGTCAAAGTAAATTTCCTTAAGTATAGATTATGTGACTCCCATATTATGCAATGGCTTCCTATTCCACTGTAAACTCTACTGTTCTATAAGAGGATCACAATGTGGTCACAACTTTTCTTTCCAACTTCATTAGGTTCTACTCCTGCAGTGTAGGAGCCAGGTTTCATACTATGCTTCATTTCCCATCTCCAGCTCACAAAGTTCCCCTCTTCTTCTAAGATGCAGCTAAGGTCCTATCTTCAGGAAGTCTTTCCTGATCTGCCCAACTGTTAGTGATCTCCCTTTCAAATTAACTTGCATTTTAGTACCTTTGTATATATTTGTCCTTATTCACTGTATATTTCTGCTGTATATATTTTTATATAACTGTTATCTTCTCCATTAGAATGGAAGGTCCTTGATAAAAGGGATTGTTTTATTCTTTGCACTTGTACACCTATGACACACAGAGTAGGAGTTTGATCAATACTTGTTGATTGATTTACTATTATTCCTATACTCTGAAAACATCTATCAACCTTCCTTTTTGACAAGGCAGTATTCATCTTTCTATGGTTGCTGTAACTTTGTTCACAATGCATTGGATTGTTAACATTTTATAATATAGGAACTTTTATTGATCATTTCTAAAACTATCATTCTGTTTATTTCAGGATAGGGATAGTGATTAACCCTGGAATTTTATTGATGTTAGGAGGCCTCAGTCAGAAGAATGTCCTCATTGATGTAGGTCAGTACTTTTTCTAGAATTTGGAGTCTTAGACTACTACATCCTAGACTGATGAGAGCTTAAGTTACACACCAAGGGTCATATAGACAGTATATGTCAGGAAAAGGACTTAAAACCAAGACTTTCTTGCCTTAAGGAAAGTTCTTCATTTATCAGGCCATATTTTTTTCTCATTTTTTATTTTACAATCACAAAAGCTTATTCGAGATTGGGGAAAATTTTCATTGCTCTAAACATGTTCATCCCATTGTACCTTACCATCAGAATACCATAGCCTTTATGCTCAATATTCCTTGCCTAGTTAAGACAAAGGTTTTTGCAATCATTGTCTTCTTCCGTTAATTCAATTTGATCTCTGGGGTTCAAGGTCAGTTTCTAGTTTTGTAAAACAAATCCTAAAATTATTTTACTTATTCAGTGCAAGTAACATTTTTATAGCATGGGAGAAAGTTTCTGTGGACTGAATAAATGCGTTCTTTGTGGAATCACATTGTTTGATGCCACAGATAAATAGAAAATAGACAGATAGATAATTTACATTTATGTGTAGGTATATGATATTTTGGTATGTCTCTTTCTTTGATTTGAAAACCAGACTCATTTCTATTCAAGAGAGAAGATAATACATCTAAGTCTAGGCTGGATCATAATAGGCTCAAACGAAAATGTTTTACTTCAATTTTTCTTGACATTATTGTCTGCAATACATAATTGAAACAGAAAATGATTTTCCATATAGATGGGGGGGGTTCATGAGTACAGAAGTGAGGTCATCAAACCTGTACTTGAGGAGGATCATTTTGGCAACAGACTAAAGTATATACTGGATTATAAAGAGTATTGCAAAAGCTCACAAGAAAAGAAATGAGGGTCTGCAAAAGGGCAGCAAGCCTTGTGAGTAAAGAAAAGAGGATATATATGAGAGATGTTGTATAACTAGAAACAAGACAGCAACAGATTGGATATGGAAGGTGAGTACAAATTAAGAGGAGAGGATACCACATGATCAGAATCTGGGAGACTGGAAGGATAATGATGTCCTTGACTATAATATAAAAGATAGGATGAGGAAGGGGTTTTGGGAAAAGATAATGAACCCTGTTTTTTGATATGTTAAGCTTTATGTGTCTATTGGATACTTAGATGTCAGTAATATGAGACTAGAGAATATGATAGGATAAGTAGATCTAAGAATCATATGTAGAAAGATTTAATTGAAAACCTGGGATCTGATGAGATCACCACTAGAGACAGTATAAAGGGAGAAGAGAAGAAGGCCCAGGACAGAATCTTGTGGGGGAGTGGAAATACCCACAATTATGGTCACCTACAGTTAGTAGGACAGACTTGGAAGATCTAGCAAAGGGAACTGAGAAGGAGAATCAGAGAGATGGGAGGAGAAGCAGTAAAAAGCAATGTCATGAAAATCTAGAAAAGAGGGAGTATAAAGTCTCAAAGTCTGTAAAGAGTTCTGGAAGGTAGAGAAGAGGCCATTACTTAACTACTGTATTATATCATTTGCATATGTGTAAAAAGTTAAAAATATGCATGATGAAAACTTTAAAAAAACTTTTTACAAAATCTGAGCCTTTATTTAAAATGTTTTTTATGGGAAACATGCATTTCTTCTCCCCATGTTCTGTTTAACTACAATTTTTTCCTGACAATTTCAATTTTTTACATTTGATATTTTTGTACATTTGATTTTTGTTTTAACAGTCCCTTATTGTTTGTAGATTGCATGGTAATACTAATAGACATCTGTAGGTCAGTATTTCTTAATCACATTTTAGAGCAATGAATTGTATTGATTTTCGTGATATGATTGAATTTAAACTTTATTAGTAGTAGTAGTAATTTATTTGGGGTCAAACTGTGCTATGACCCTGTGAATGTTTCGTTGCTGCCTTGGCTAATTGTACTATGTGTGTATTTCAACCAAACATTAAATTACATCTATAAAATCTTTGGTATAATGTAAGAACACTGTGCAAATAAATAGGTACTTAGAGAATGAAGTCATGAAACCTCACAGAGAAGAGGTAAAAGGGAGTAATAATTCCTTTACTACACTGTCATGATTTTATATTAATTTTATTTGAAGATGATGTTTTTCAAAATGACCTGAGAATCATGCTGCTATAATCCTTGTAAAGAGCAAAACATTTCAATGGAAATATTTTTAAAGAATATGACAACATATAAAGAATAATTTTTTCATGAAGCAAAAAATAAGAACCTATTTGAATTAAAATTTAGAGGATCATTTTCCATTTTTATAAGCAATGACATTATTCCCACCCTTGGGAGGACATAAAATGAATTACAATGCAATGTTGTCTGCAACAGAAAACACACTATATTTGGAATCAAGGCATTGAAGTTCAAATCTTGACTCTGCCCCTTCTAAGGGTGGGAGCTCACTGGGTCTTAGTTTCATCATCTATAAAATCAGAAAGTTGGATTCAATGACCATTCAGGTCCTTTCCAATCGTAAATCTATAATCATAAGATCATATAAATATTCTATGAGCAGCATTGTGAGGTCCATAAGCAAGGGGAAGATGCTTTCCACCAACTTCCAAACCTCTTTTTTTGATTACTAGAGATATTTCAAAGATGATAAATAAATCAACGAATATACTAAGTTATCTTCTTACCTGCATTGTTCTTTGTCATTGTGGGAAACACAGATGCCATCATTTTGACAGGTTAAATTTGTGCAAAGATTTATGTGAGATTTTGATGAAGTGACTGTCACATTCATAGGAATAAATGATGATGTGTTAATGAGGTGTGATATATCTGAAAGAGAAAAGGTTCATGGACAGAGATTAGATTTAGTTTCAATCACCATTGAGTCTTAAATTCTAGAATTGTGAGTATAGAAGAACACTTATTTTTTGCAGAAATTGGGGGACCAGTCAGTCAACAATCATTTATTACTGTAAATCACTTAATATGTGCCAACCACAATGCTAAATGCTAATAAGGATATGAAGGGAAAAAACCCTGTCTCTCCCCTCAAGGAGCATACATTCTAATTGAATAGACAGCATATAAGTAACTAATTATATTAAAGATATAAACAGAGTAGATGGAAAATAATTTGAAGGGTGAGGCATTAGAAGCTAAGTTCCCATCTCTGGACATCTTCAAGAAGAGGGTGGTTGGATGGTTACTTGATGGGGATATTGTAGACATGAACATTTCGAGGTAGAAGGACAGCCTATGCTGTATTTCAGGACCTTTCAGAGTGAGGGGAACAGGCAGAGATAAATGTTTGCTCAGAGCAAATACATTTTATCTGCTTTTGTTAGTCAACCAGAAAATACCTGTTTCTAAAGCATCTGATATGTGCACTGGGAACAGAAAGATAAAATTATAAATGTTCAATTAAAACGGGATCTTAGAGAATTGATGAGACCATTGCTTTTATTGCCTACAGAAATATTTATCTCTCTCCAGAGGAATAAAATAATACTAAGGCATGTCAATGGATGCAATTCTTCTATCAAATATATGAAAGTCAAAATTTCCCAACACTTTGAACTAGACCACTTGTTACATAAGTCTTCTACTTATCAACACTTAAACTCCAACATCATGGTGAATAAAGATTATAGTATATTAAAAACTAAGGAACTTAAGTTATAGATTATTCTATCATTTTACAAATGAGAAAACTGAAGCCCAGAAGGAGTACAAGGTGTGATGAGTGATTTGGTAGAGATCCATAATTTCATGGTGTACAGAGCTCACAGTGTGGAAACTCCATCTACCAATTAAGATTCACAACTATTCTCTAATTTTCTTGGAAAGATTCCTAGAGAACTGAAAGATTGTGGGCCTATGGTCACTCAGTCAGTATATGTAGGAAGCAAGAGTCAGGTCATCCTGACTCAGATACTAGTTCTCTATTCTCTATGCCAAACTGCTTGTCTCAAAAATAAATTATGACTTTATTTAACAAAACATGAGAAATATTAAAATTAAATATGAACTATATTCCATTTTCTTGTCATGGTGTAGAGGTGATCCAGGGTAGTCAAAGGGAACATCAGAAGAGTACAGGCTCTGGCAGGTCTAGGAGTATATTGAGCCAGCTCTAACCAGATTACAAAAACTTATTGATAAATTTTCATTTGAGATTTATTCTTTGGAAAAACAACAAATGCTATAAATCAGGACTTGAATTATTGTTTTACTGATTGTAAAAGTATAAGAAAGTAATAGAAAAATGTTAAAAATTCAGATTAAACTTAAAATCATATCTTATGCATATTTATTTTTTTTTGGAGAGTCAGCTATTAAACATTTACCAGCACACCACTGACCTAAACCCAGATGAAAAAAATGTTCAAGTTTATCCAAAATCCAACTTAGCCAAACTTAGCCAGTTTAAGGAGCCCAAGAACCAAATGATGATTTTATTGATCAGAGAAGCTCATGAAATCATATATTAGAGTATGTAAAGATTGCAACTTGGATCAGTGAAAAGAGTACACCCAACAGGTTGAAATCATGGACCTTTTTTAGTATTAATATGCATTTATCACCTGCCACATCTGTTTTATCATGTGTTTGAAAAGATGGATGATTATTCTTACTACTAGAAATACACACATACACAAACATACAACTTTACAGCAATGCTGTAAAAATAGTGTCAATGAAACACTTAAAAGTTGAATTATTTGGTCTATGAGTAACTTTAATAGATCAGTGGTTTTTAATCGTTTTTGCAATCTCATATCCTTTTGAAAATTCATTGAAGCCTATAGACTATTTCTCAGATGACTTTAAATGCATAAAATAAAATACATAGGATTACAAATAAAAATACATTTAAGTACAGTTATTAAAATGTAAAGAAAAGTCACAGCTTCTAATTCAGGCTCTTTATATTTTAGGTTTTCATTTTTTAAAGACAGAAAATATATAAGAAAATATGTATAACATATTTTGTCTGCTTTTCTTCTGAATCTTTCTACAGCAAAGTTAAGACAATCTCAGAAATGTGTTCTCTGCAATGGAATAATCAATAGTCACAGTTTAATTAGCTACTGAAGTAGATTTCTTAGATCTGTGGTAGTGAAAGGAACCTTAGAGTTCATTCAATTCAATTTATTCATATTATAGATGGGTGAAACTGAGGCTGAGTCCTAGAGAATTTTACTACTAAGTTACATAGAGAATTAGTAGAAGTACTGAAACTAGAACCCATAAACACTGACTTTCAGACTAGAGGTCTTTCTAACATGTAATCCTGACTCCTAGTTGACTAAGTAGAGATTTGTATTAACTGTATATGATTCTTCCTTACTCTAGGAATTTTGAGCCATACTATAACTCTCTTGGAAGGGTCTGGAACTATCTATTGCCAATCTTCTTTTCTACTAAGAACACAGAAAATAGAACAGAGAAACTACACAGAAAGTCACCTATTTCCACATAAAGAAAAACATTCTCTACAAGAGAGCTACTTCGTACTGACATACCTTCCATACTTATAAGGATGTAAACAGTATCCCCTTTGATAAAATCTCTTCTTTGCATCCATTCATGGGTTATATAGACACTACTTCCATATCCTATACCTCTTCTATATGATGTTCCATTAGGGAATGTTGCCTTCATTCCTACCTTGGAGGGTTTGTCCCATTGAAACATTTCTTTTATCTTACCTGAAAGAGTAATTCATATTTTGTGAAGTTGTAAAAAACAAATGATGGTACAATATTTTAAGAATGAAGTTAACCTGAATCAAGAAAACAAGTGATGTTTAAGGCCTGGGATACTTTCTCAGCTGGATTTGTGAAGCTTGTTATCACATACTTGATGTTAACAACCAAAATATTTGTTCCACTGCTATAATTGCCACCACTGGAATCACCTTTTTATGGGTTTTCTGGAGATATGCTCATTTTACATGGATTAAAAACATATGGTATGGATAGGACAACAGAATAATACAGATTAATTTACTCAGGCAAATTAGTTGAAATTATTTAATTAAATTAATTGTTGGAGAACAAATAGTGAAAGGATCTGATACCAAGAAAAAAGTAGAGCATGCTAATGAGGTCTGGAAGTAGGGGACCCAAATTAACTAAGGGACCATTATAGAGCACTGGGGGAGAAATTATTCAGAAAATGAACTTTGCTTAAGTTCAAAATTCTTATTGTGCTGGTTCTGAGTCCTCTTTTCCCCAAGATACATTCAAAAATGAAAAACATGGAACCCAATGAGTCCTATGAAGTCTACTAAAGAGAAGAAAATAAAGCTATTTCCTTATTGTGACTCTATTTACCATCATCTGAGGAAATTTCTAAACATTCTAATGCTCAAATGGGAGTTAATTTGCCTTAGGTTTTTGTTCTGACTGGATCTTTCTTCAGCCTGCACCAGTGTCATCTTGATTCCTATAGTATGGAATGATTGTGCTGTTACTCAGTATTGAATCAGGGGCTCCTAAACAGAAGCTCTATTCCAACTGTTTCATTCTAAGAATGGGTAAAAGAGGTCTGGGGAGGTAATTTCCCAAGATCATATGAGCAACATTATTTCCATTATGTTGTATTCTGATCCTAATATAATTTGTTTTAGTTACATTGCACCCCTCAAAACTGGTTGAGGAAATTGCAGAGAAATCAATACTGAATCTATTTAATATGTGTTCATTCCTATTTCTGTGATTCTAAAGATGACACATTCTGCTTAGACTGTCATCCAACCTTGAACTCAATTCACCTTGTCATCTAATGTTGAACTCAGAGCCCAGGGTTCAGTACCATTGGATCAGGGAAGGAGAGTCGGGGAGGCACTATTCTCTAGTAGAATGTGACCATCATTCCATAGAATTTGGGAAAGAATAACTTCCCAAAACAATTATTTCAGAACAAAAATTTTAGGATGGGCCTGAGCAATGCTCACTTCACACAGTCCTATCTCAATTATCTCTCTAAACTTTTCTACCTCCTCCCCAGTCATCTTGTCTACCTAGTATACTTCCTTCACTGGGTCCTTACTCTCTTCCCATTCAGTGTTGTCAGCCCCAATTGGACTGGAAGCTCTTAGTGGTAAAGACTTGCATTTTTATTTTTACTTATATCTACAATTCTTAGCATGATGACACAATAAATTTTTATGAACTTGGTCTCTCTCTCTCTCTCTCTCTCTCTCTCTCTCTCTCTCTCTCTCTCTATCTCTATCTCTCACTGGCTGACTTTCCTTCCATCCAAACATCCATCTATCTATCTATCTATGGTTCTGTGAATTTGTCTTCTCCTGCTAAGATTGCTAAGTTTTTTACCTTCTCTTGCATGGTAGTTCATCCTTTTCAAAATAAAGTTAAAACTTCAGACTAACAATAATTAATTGGGATATATTCCTCCTTTCTCCCACAAGGTACAGTAAAAAAAAAAATGAAGTCACAAGTTCATCCTCTAAATATTGTTCCTTTTCAAGAACTACAAAAAAATGTCCTGATGGGGTAACTAGGTGGCACAGTAGATTGAATACTGGCCCCATAGTCAGGAGGACCTGAGTTCAAATCCAGTCTCAGACACTTAATAATTACCTAGTCACTTAACCCAATTGCCTTGCAAAAAGGAAAAAAGTTATGATGGTCATAGCACAGACTAAAACTTGGGAAATTTTCAATGAGTAATTTATAATGAGTTACTTTCTTCCAATGCCACTTGTCTGATACTGTGAATAAATGACTCTGCTAGTTGCCCAGCTAGCTCAGTCAGTAGAGCATGAGACCCTTAATCACAGGGCCATGGCTTTGAGCCCCACCTTGGGTGCCAAATAATAGGGGCCCCCTACCAGCAGGGGGATTAGTTTGGCTCAAGAGACAAATGAAATGTGCACACACAAGTGGGGGTGCTATCAGGACAACTAGCAGAGCCATTTATTCACAGTATCAGATAGTTCTTATAGCAAAAAAAAAAAATTAGCATACAAGATAAAACAATGACTATCTCAAACTGTGCATGATGTAACCTAGCAGGATGTAACCCAGGTTAAGAAGTTTAGGTACAGGGCTACCTCCAAGTGAGGTCACAGGTGACACAGTTGTTTTATCACAGCAAAGCTCTGTGGAAAGCCTTCAGCTCGAGGGTCACCTAAGCCTGGGCTTTTGGTCATAAACTGGCTTTTCACCCAAACTCACCCAAGCAGCTCTCAAAAACCAAGGATATCCAGGAAAGTGAACTCATCAGGGAAAAGGAGTGGAAAATAAATTATAGGTTGAAAATTTATTGTGAGGGAAGAGGCTACCCTTTGAATCAACATATACTTCTTATTTGACCATCCTTCTCATTCCATGTTTCTCTATTAGCATTTATACTGCTCAACATTCTTGAAACTCATTTCCCCACAACAATTACAAGACATCCTCACAAACACTTCTGCTTTAAAGACTCTAGAATTTTGTACCAGGTATTACCTATTAAGTGATCAAATATCTAGTGCCCATTTTGCCCCCTTCTCTTTTTTGCCCCCTCTCTCTCTCCAGTTTTCTAGTGAAAAGAATATATTGTGTCATAAATAAAAAAATAAAACACAAACCAAATTTCTTGAATGGATTTGTAGTTACACTCCTCTCATTGTCCATGCGCTGACGAATATCAGGATTTTGATCCAAAATTGTCAATGTGACTTGTTGCCATGGACATGGCCACAGTAATTTTTCATCATTGGCTCCAGAAATCAGGGAAAAATATATCCCTATATACTTGTGATGAGTGAAATTCATTTGAACCTGATAGGCATAGCCTATTGGAGAATAAAATGGAGAGCTAAAGATGACTCCTCTTGAACTATTGAGCTGTGTGAAGTTGCTTAACTTCCAAATATGATGGGGACAGTGTGTTTCTGAGAGATTGATGTCATCAATGGAGAGACCACCAGATAATGTACCAGTACCTCGAGTTCCTTCAAATACCACCCTGAATTTGTTGGTAACTGTCAATGGTACATAATGGAGTTGCCAGCTTCCAATGGGTTGATCTGTAATAGAAAATAAATGTTAACTTTTAAAGTCGGTTGTTACCAAGTTAATTACAAATGAATAGCTCATAGCCTCCAGACTAAACAAGTCAATAGTGTTCTGTGTCATGGCTCCATCCACATTTCAATTCAGATATTTTACTTCCCAATAGTCATGTCAGATCATATGATCTTAAAGAATGCTTGGGAACATTTCTAGTATACTTCCTTCCCTGAGAAGTAAACCATACTTTTCAAGGGTTACAAGACTGAATTCATCTATCAGTTTTACCTTTGAACTGTTCACAAGAATGTTAGGACCAAAATTAATAATAGCTGGAATTTATCTGGTGCTTTATGGTCTCCAAATCACGTAACAAATTTGATCCTCATGACAACTCTATCAAGCAGATGCTATTTTTATTCTTCTTGGACAAAAGAGGAAACTGAAGTAGACATTGAGACTTATCCAGCTAGCAAATATCAGAGACTAGATTTGAACTCAGGTCTTGGAGCTACCACATTCAATCAGATCAATGATTCTTTGAGCTTTTTACTTACCTCTTTTTGAAAGTCATATCAAAGATTTTTTTAAAGAGTGTCCTGATTGGCTCTTGTATTTAGTGCTGCAAGGGATCATTTTATAGATGAGAAAGCTAAGGTTAAATGACTTGCTCATGATCTCTCAGGAAGTAAGCAGTAGAGAATTGATTTGAATTCAGATCTTCTGAATCCCTAATCTATCCCATTTTCCACTATACTATTGCCTGGTGTTAGAAGAAGAATATTTCTGGCTCCCTTTCAAGTTTTATCATGTACAAACTAGGCTGTACATTCCATGAGCTTGTTATATTTTAGACCTATCCAAGAACTCTAAGATCCTATTCACTTGAAAGTCTTACACATATATGAACTCCTTGGAAACATATCAGCAAGTTTACTACCATCTCTATGGTGATAATATAAAGAATACTATCAATCCTTAAATGGATGACTTCCTGAAATCTTATATCCTAGAAGCTCTTCTTTTTGGAAATATTGGCATAGGGAAAGGGGGAGAACAAGAATTTTTTAAAGAATTTGTTTTGTATCCTGGGATATAGAAATTATTATTCTCCCCATACAATAACTGAAAAAAATGACACAGATAGAGAGATTTGACCATGGCCACAGAATAAATATTTGAGATTGGATTTTAACTAAAGTCTTCTTGAGTCTAACCTCAGATGGCTTATCTATACTACCTACCCTACTTATCATTCCAACTTTATATATAGAGAGGGGGGGGGGGCTATCTCTTTATAGAATCCAGAAAGAGAAGAAAATCTTCTAAACCAATCATTGTCCAAATAATTAATTCTAGCTGCAAACATCCCCCAAAGTGGTGAATTAACATCTGCTTTGAGAACTTCACTTATAGGCATTTAGCTTTTGTACCTTCTCCCCAAGGCAGTCCAATATCTTTTTAAATTTTCCATTAACAGAGCAGATAGAAGGAGCTTTTATAGATGAAGCACAGGAGAAAGCTGAATTTAAAGAAAAATATGTTGTAAAAATGGAGTCAATAATTTTCCTAATTCTTAAAAAAAAAGTTTTCCTTTGACTCTTCATAAAACCTTCCATGGTAGTGTATTATGCCCATCTCCCTTGGATATCACCATATATTATTCCATCTTTATCTCATTTCCTCTCACCACATCCCCCAAAAGAAGGAAAGGAAGGATGTATAAAAAGATCAAGTTCCTAGGTAGACAAAAACTTAACTGCATAATTTAAGTGAAATGACCAGAAATAAAAAGAAATGAACACTATAAATAAATAGGAATTTTAGCCATGGAATTTTCCTTAGAGTCAGGAAGAATTGCTTTCATGCCCTGACACACCAATACATCCTTGTATAAAAATCTTTAAACTTTTCGGTGTCCTGAGGATATTCTCTAAGATAAAAAGTTTTGTGCAATGGTTGATCAGAATTGGGGTGAGCGTGTGTGGGGGGGGGGGTCATAGGTTTCCTCATCAGAAATCCCCTGCAAACAGGAAAATACAGTTCTAGACCAAAATAAAAGAAATGGGTCTAATTGGCACTTATTAAGATGCTTCTGTAATCCATGACCCAATATCCATTGAGGAGGTATTCTCCCCTAATCAGTGAAGATGAAGGTCCTTCCTTAAGAAAGTCCCCTCTTTGGGGGGGTTTCAAGTTGGAAAGCTCCATTCAGGATTGCTAGGCTCTCCAGCTAAGACTCCAATATGCATCTCAAACCATCAGAAGACCAAAAGCATAGAGCTGTAAAGGAGGAAAGCTCAATTCATTTTGTATGGAGGTCAAGAAGTTACAAAAGGTATTGACCCAAACTCAAACAGTTCTTTGAAGGTAAAATCTCATACCTTTCATGTCATTCACCAGATTCAAAAGGACTTTTTCATCACCATTAACATTGACATACACTCTGACGTAGATCTTGAGCTGGTCATCTTCATTACCACTGTTGTAATAATAAAACTGCAGGCATTGAAAACCTCTCTTGGGGTAAAATATTCGGCTTTCCAGGATTGCCTTTTCCCCTACATTCAGAGAGCTGCTGTTGAAGTACATAAAGAAACCACAGCCTGAGGAGGGCAAAGAAGAGACATGAGATCTGAAAACCTTGTTCCAGAAAGGAAATTTCACAGGTAGATGTAATTAATATTACTACATGAAGTCATTACAAAATGCAGTCTTTTTTCTATATATTAGGAGCTACAGTCAGAACTTGGAAAATTACCTCATGGAGTTATTTCTAAATGAAATATCAGTCATTTGGGCACATGAAAGCAATATTTTTGATAGAAAAAAAATTCTATTTTTACACAACGCTATGCCTAACCACATTTGGCAAGAGTGGCAACTGATGCACATGAAGATTGCAAGTGCCAAACACTATTACAAGACCAATAAGTCTTTTCAGATCTTGCCAAGGCAAATAGGCAGAGTGGAACAGGTTAAAGAGTATTCTGGTAAATGTTTCTGGGGGAAAGCATTTTATGTGTGAAATCTTGAAGTTCAAACTACATTAACGTTTTCTCTATCATGTTCTTAAATCTAGACAAAATAAAATAAAATGAAAAATCAAAACCTCATTTGGAATTTGTTGATTTCTAAAGTATACTATTAACAAACAAAAGTTGGCTCCTAGTTGGAGCTCCTTTCAAATCTTCACCCTCATTTCTTCTACATCAAGAAAAGAGGTGCCTTGGAGAAAGTCCCTTTGGGGCATACCCATTAGGAATATGAGAAAGAAAGAAGATAAATAAGAGTAGCTCATTATATCAGTTAACAAGTAGTTTTCACAGTTATATATACTAGGATTAATTCAAGTCAAAGATGTGAAGATCCTCTCAAGAAATATAAATCCACCTAAATTTTAAGGATTATAGAAACAGTGATGATGAAGAAATAAGTACTTTTGATAGTCTGCCCTGATTGGCAATCTTTCAGAATTCTTATGCCATTCTAACCAGTCATGAAGATAATAACTAACATTCATATCATGCTTATTATGTACTATGCATAGACCTAAAAACTTTATAGCTATTTCATTAGGTCCTCACAGTAGCCCTGGGAGGGAGATGTTATTATCTCTATTTTACAATGAAGAAATTAAGGTAAACAGAGATTAAATGTTTTAGTTGGGGTCACAAAGCTAGTAAGCATCTAAGGCCATGTTTGAACTAGTCTCCCTGACTATTTAAATGAATAAGAAGGGAAGACACCAAAAGGACTTAAGAGATCTTAGAACTGCAAGGTACCTCACATACTGTCTAGTGCAGCCCCTTCAGTTTACATATGAGAAAAATGAGACACAATAGGGTTAAGTGAATTTTCAAAGATACAGGTAGAAGTAGAGCATGGGTCCTCTGACTTCAAGTAGGCTTTCCCCCTGCACCATGCTTTCTCCCTTCAGTTCTACCTTCAGATGCCAATGGGGAAATGTAATCGATGGAGGATTTGGGGTCTTTATGAAGTATTACCCCATGCCCAAGGAAATCCCTGCCTCAGTGTCCCTAGTGAACAATCTCATTTAGACAGTTCAAATTTCATGAATTGTTTCACTCTTCTCATCCTTAGTTTTCTCATTTATAAAAATTCTTAGATTTATAAAATTGGACTAGATGTTCTCAAAGTTCCTACTACTCTAATATTCTATCACTTTTATTCCAATCATTCAACTTTCTGAGTAAAATTTGCCTCAGAAAGATCATGGGGCTAGTCAGAGTGGGTTATCTACTCCTTAACTAGCTACTTATGGGTTTCATTCATAGTTTTTGTTTAGGAACCTCTATTTCAAACTGAATACTGAGACATGCAGAATAACATCTGTACCCTCTAGGAATTCATAGGAGAGACAATATATTTGTAGGAAAATCCTGATAAATTCTCTGATTGAAAGCAATAACAAATTTCAAGCTCAAGAAAAAGGGAAAAATGGGAGAGACAATATATTTGTAGAAAAATCCTAATAAATTCTCTGATTGAAAGCAATAACAAATTTCAAGCTCAAGAAAAAGGAAAAAAAGACCAAAGTTCAGATAATTGACTTGATTTAGCCTGCTCATCCTCTTCTTTAACCTTTCTATTTTCCCCACCCACCCAAACAAGAGCAGTCAGAAGGCACAGATTCATATCCCACCTCTGATCCTTGTGAATTTGAGCAAATGAGTTACTTTCCCTGTACCACAGTTGACTCATCTGTAAAATCTATTTCATCCTTTCTCAGATACTCACTTCAAACTGGGCCTATTGTTTGATGAAAACAGAATTGCTCAACCTAAATGGACAAACAGGCAGGTAACTAACTGCAAGCCCTGATTTGTCCAGAATGGGAAGAGGACTTGAGACTTTGGTTTCTTCAATTCCCCTGTCCTGTTTATATTCTCTCCTTTCCCATTATTCATCACTAGTAGAATGCCTGGGAAATAAGCAGAATCTTAAGCAACCCATCTTCTTCATTACCTCCCCCATATACACATGTATGTACACACAGGAGCACAACTGTTGAAAATCTCTCCTCAATTTGGAAAATCAGAATCTGAACTACAGACCAAAGATCTGACATTGGTAGGGACCTCTGAGGCCACTAAGCTCTTGGTTTTACAAATGAGGAATGTAGATTAAGTGAATTATAGATAGCAAAATAACAAATGGAATTCAAACTCAGAGCCCTACTATGACAGTATCATTGTTCTTTCCACCTTACCACTATCCAAACTCAGTGAGATGATGCAGCAGCAGGAAGGTAAGGGAAAAAACCTTGAGTATTTTAAATTGCTACAGCAACAAGTCAAATTCTCCAAATGCTCTTAGTATGAATTTAAAACTAGATAATAAAGCTAATAACTCCAATAGATTTTAAATCTATTTATTAAATCTATCTAAAATCTAATAAATTTTATACATAAGACCCTATTTTGTCTTTAGCCAGCATTTGGTTTCTTCTATTGGAGCACCAGCCTGGTAAAGGAGATAAACTTCCTAGACTATCAAGAAGTTCCCATCAGGTCTCTGGCACTTGTTACCTGTTGGCAAGTTACTTAAACTTTGTGAACATTTCCTCTGCAAATTTTCTCATCTGTAAAATGAGGTTGGATTAAATGCCCTGTGATGTCCCTTGCAGCTCCAAATCTATAATCCTAAAACATAACCAAGTTCTTAAAGGCAAAACCTAAGAAGCCTGCTGAAGAAAGCAAAGAAAGGTATGTAAGAGCCAATTCTGGTAATTACCTTTGCACTTGCTCAGATTTGATTGATCAGTGTTGGGCCCACCAGGTACATGTGAAACCCTCTGCCAGTCACCATTATCTTCTGAGTTTTGAATCATGCCACAGATATTTTCCTGTGTAAAATCACATGAATCCAGAAAGGTTCTGGAAGAAGCTACAGAAGGCAAAAAAGCATTGAATGATTCTCTTATCAGGGAGTTCTTAAGTTATGTTTCATTGAATAATTGATTTGAGGAAGAGGGAAGGTATTGGGGGGGTGGAGAAAGAGGCCAGCATATTGGGTACTGAGTGCCCTGAGGAACTCTGATTAATGCCAGCCCATATAGCCAAATTATAAAAGAGCCCAGCAGCTTACTACAGCTGCCCTAACTTGGAGATGTTATTAAGGGGTATGTTGAGTCAATACCTAATTCTTTATACTGCCTTAAATTACTGAGCTGAGTTTCTTCTACTTCCTTAGGAATTTGTATGTTTCATTGTTATCCAGATACTGCTGGAAAAGTTTTTGAAATGTCAAATATACCAATCCTGGTCATATAACAGTCTTTCAGAAACTTCTCTGACAGATAAATCTTGATAGCAAATACACATTTACACGGGCAAAGTATAAATGCATATGCCAAATAGGACAAGCTATGTTTCCAGATTAGGAAGAAGATCCATTTAGAAGAATACTATTCACTTTGCATTATAGCCACATAGTGTTTAAGAAATTCAGTGTGGGGGCGGCTAGGTGGCACAGTGGATAAAGCACCGGCCCTGGAGTCAGGAGTACCTGGGTTCAAATCCGGTCTCAGACACTTAATAATCACCTAGCTGTGTGGCCTTGGGCAAGCCACTTAACCCTATTTGCCTTGCAAAAAAAAACTTAAAAAAAAAGAAATTCAGTGTGGTATAATGGTTAAAGTGTTCAATTTGGAATTAGAAGTATTTATGGTCAAGTTCTGCTTCTAATACATAAGACAAGTTAATCAGTCAGAAAATCAACTAGCATTGATTGCTATTAAGAACATTGTACACACACACACACACACACACATACACAATGCAAAAAAAAAAAGTCCAAACATTTCCTGATCTCAGGTCTCATAGGAATGATACAAGGCAGGAAGCTAGATAGTATATAGAGAGAACTGAAGCTGAAGTCAGGAAAATTCCTCTTCCTGAGTTCAAATCCAGCCTCAGACACTTATTAGCCATGTCATCCTGGGCATCCTTGCTTGTCTTATTTCCTTTCTCCAAAATGAGTTGGAGAAGGAAATGGCAAACCATTCCAGTACCTTTGTGAAGGCCCAGCTGCCATCACCAAGAGTTGGATACAAATGAAATGACTGACCAACAATGACAACAACCATAAGGAAGCACTCTAAAATTTTAAGTTTTTAAGTAAGCAGTGAGCTCTTTAAGTAGAAAGAATTTTCTTACTGGGAGGAAGACAAGAAAATCTCCTTCCAATAATCAGAGTCCAACAATAATTCAAAATAATATGATGATTTAGTGTTTATACGTCTTCCTCACAATAAATCTGTGAGGATGATGTTGCAAATGTTGTCTCTAGTTTATGAGAGAGGAAACTGAGGCAAATGGCTTGTCCAAAGTGGCATAGCTAATAAATGGCAGAGTCATGACTTGGTTCTTGGTTTTCTGACATCAAGCCTGCTGTACCAAACTGCCTCCATGATATCTTGTTTTGTTACAATGCAGATTTAATTCAAAATGTCCTTCCCCATTTAACTTTATGACTAATTTTTTTCTTAATTACAGGATGTGTAACAAGCCCCAATTCCTATATACCCACACACATACAAAGGAGGAAAAAACAGTCATAGTTGCCTAAAGGCTAGAATACTTACTGCAGTTGTAGAGTTGATTCAATTTTTGAATGTCGTAATTGCTGAAATCTATTCGTTGTCCAATCAAATTCATAAAGGCGGGAATTTTTGTAATAATTGTTGGTTTTATTCCTCTTCGGAATGAATTTTTTGAATAATGCATCACAGATAAGTAGTCATAGGGAACATTAAGGAAGATTGATTCGTTATCATTTGAAGACCTAAAATTGAAAATTTTTCCTAAAATAAAAATTAAAAATATTGTAAATGATATAAAATAAAATATGAATAATATTAAATTTAAGAAACAATGTTTATGAATCTTAGATTGTCTAACAGAAAATAAAAGGCACTATGTATAATGTATTCTAATAAGGTTCTTTGTATTTAATCATATTTACCATGTTCATGTATCTGATTTAATCCATGTGAAGTGCTCCCAGTGAGCATATACTAGTTTTATGACCAAGAGCAAGTCATTGAGCCTTTCAGTGCTTCCAGGTAATTTTCTAAGGTCAAAAGTTAAATCTAAGTTGCTGATCTCACTAGGAGCTTTTGTATCTCCTTTTCCATTTGTCCAATTCTACTTTTAAAGGTATTATTGTTAATGTGAATGGAATGAACTCTTTCATAAAATGAAAAGGTATATAGCAAAATGAATTAAAACCAGAATACAACAATACGTTGTTTATGAGAACTGTATTTCTATTAGGACAGTTAGAAGGAGAAAATTAAACAGAATGCGGGTATAAGTTGATTTTGATGTGATGATGTTAAAAAATTCAAGGCATAAAAAGGATTGTATTGGGAGAAGAAAAAAAGGAGAGGCAGAATAGGGCAAATTACATCACATGAAAAGATACAAAAACCCTCTTATAGTAGAGGGAAAGGAGAGAGGGTATCGATTGGATCTTACTCTCCTAGCCTTTGACTCAAAGAAGGAATAACGTACATTCCCAGAGGGTTTGGAAACAGGAAGGAGGATGGGAAAGGAGAAAGAAAATGAAGGAAATTGACAGAAAGGAGGCCAGATTGAGGGAGATAGTGGTTAAAAAGTAAAACAATGTTAGGAGGGATAGGTTTGAGTGGGATATTCCCTCTTAAGAGTTAATATTCCTAGTCAGGGTTAAAAATCATTAAAACAAAGACAGACTATTACTCTTAGACTATTCTTAGAAGAAAGAGGGAGAGAGACCTTGCATTCCAAGCCAGGCATCCTCTCAATTCTGTTGGGGGGGGGGGAGGGGAATAGTGAACTATTTCCAGAGAGACTTACATTTTTAGTTAGTCACCTATTTGATGATAAAATTATCTTAACTGGGAAAACAGTAGACTGTTCCCATGAGAAAAATCTTGCATTCCAACGAAGTTCATAAGACTCCTCTTGTTTGATGATAAGTAGACTGTTACTTCAGTAAGAAAGCTATAATCCTGAAGGTTATTCTCACCATCTGGATGGTGAGGTAATATTTTCTGAAAACCTTTCATTCTTTTCTTTGTTGCTGGGGTAGATTTTCACAAGTAGAATGTAACTCTGAAGACTAACCAATGAGTCAACAGAGAGGGACAATAGGAAGGAGGAGGGGATTGAGTTAGCCCATATAATCATGCCTGACTGTCAATTCAGGGCAGCTCCTTGATCTTCACTACCTTAGAGTGTGCCCTTTTCTTGAGAAAAGCCAAAATAAACTTTCTTTTTTTGCTCAAAGGGGTCGCTATAATTTTTTTTAAATGTATTTTTACTCCCAGACAGTTTGAAAGGAGAGAGAAAAGTATAAAAGGGTAGGAATAGGATGGAGGAAAATACAGAGTAATCATACCTAAAAATATAAATGGGATGAACTTTCCCATAAAATGGAAGCAGATAGCAGAGGGAATAAAAGTCAAAATCCTACAATATGTGGTATACAAGAAGTACATTTGAAGCAGAGATATACACACAGAATAAAGGTAAAAGACTGGAGCAGAATATATTATGCTTCAGAAGCAGTTGAAAAAAAATAAAAAATAAGGATAAGAAGCCTGATCTCAGACAAAGAAAAAAGCAAAAAAAGCACCTAATTTAAAGATATAAAGAAGAAAACTTCATCTTTCTAAAGGATATCTAAAACAATGAAGTAATATCAAAACTAAACATTTATTTACCAAGTGGTATGACCTCCAGATTCTTAGAGGTGAAGTTAAGTGAATTACAGGAAGACACAAACACCAAAGTTATACTAGTAGGGGAGCTTATCCTCCCTTTTTCAAAATTAAATAAATCTCATCATAAAATAAATAGGATGTTAAGGAAGTGAATAATATGTTACAAAAATTAGATGGGGATGGCAGCTAGGTGGTGCAATGGATAGAACTCTGGCACTGGAATCAGGAGGACCTGAGTTCAAATCCAACCTCAGACACTTGTTAATTACTAGCTGTGTGACCTTGGAGAAATCACTTAATTGCCTTATTGAAAAAAAAATAGATAGGATAGATCTCTAGAGAAAACTGAAGGGGGATAGAAAGTAATATACCTTTTTTTTTCTCAGATGTAATAGCTCCTACACAAAAATTGACCATGTATTGGGAATTCTCACAATCAAAAACAGAAAGACAGAAATATTAAATGTCTCCCTCTTAGATCATTATGTAATAAAAATTACATATAATAAAGAGCCATGGAAAGATAGACTAAAATTAATTAGAAATTAAATAACCTAATTCTAAAAGGTGAGTGGGGTGAAACAACAAATCACAGAAACAATCAGTTTCATTCAAGAGAATAACAATAATGAGACAACATATCAAAACTTATGGGACTCAGTAAAAGCAGATCTTAGGAGAACTTCTATAACTCTAAATGCTTGCATGAAAAAATAGAGAAATCAGAAATCAATGGATTTTCCATGCAACTAAAAGAGTTTTTTTAAAAAAAGAACAAATTGAAAATATCCAATTAAATGCCAAATTAGAAATCCTAAAAATGAAAGGAGAGATTAATAAATTGAAAGTAAGAAAATTATTGAACTAATAAATAAAACTAAGAGTTGATTTTATGGAGAAGAACAAAACAAAATAGACCAACTTTTGGTGAATTTGATTTTAAAAAAAGAAAATAGAAAACCAAATTACCAGTATCAAAAAATGCAAAGACTTAATTAATTACCAGTTAAGAGAAAATTAAGGAAATAATTAGGAGCTATTTTGTATAACTGTATGCTAAATAAAGTTGACAATCTATGTGAATGGATGCTTATTTACAAAAATATAAACTGCCCAGATTAACAGAAGAAGAAATAAAATACTTAAAACCCCATTACAGAAAAAGAAATTGACTAAGCCATCAATGAACTCCCTAAGAAAAAATTCTACCAAACATTTAAAGAATAATTAATTCTAATTCTTTATAAACTATGTGGAAAAATAATGTAGTCCTATGAAATTTTTTATGATATAAGTATGGTCATATTCATGGATAAAAATATCTAAATCAGGAAGATTCAAAACTGAGAAAGAAAATTATAGATCAATTTCCCTAATGAATATTGATGGAAAAATTAAAATAAAGTATTAGCAAAAATATTATAACAATTTATCACCAGGATCATACAGGGATTTATACCTATCAGATATAGGGTTAGTTCAATATTAGGAAAACAATTAGCATATTTAATTATATCAGTAACAAAACAAACAGAAAGCATGATTATCTCAATAGATGCTGAAAAAGCTTTGGACAAAATATAGCATCCATTCTTACTAATTTATATATAAGAACAAAAGATCAAGAATATCAATTGAATGAATGAAAAAATTCTAGTGGTACCACTTCTAAAACTATATTTAAAAAGTGACAGTTATATAAATGATTTGATACTGGCTAAAAAAATGGATTAGTGGATCAGTGGGATAGGTTAGGTTAACAAGATGCAGTAGTAAATAACTAGTAATCTATTATTTCATAAAGCCACTCCAACTTCTGGGATAAGAACTTAATATTTGAGGAAAACTACTGAGAAAACTGAAAAATATTATGACAGAAAAGGGAAATAATAAATGTTGAATGGAATGTGAGAAAACTGGGTCACTAATGCACTGTTGGTGGAGTTATAAACTGACCCAAGCACACTAGAGAAAAATTTGGAACTATGTCTGAAGGTCTACAAAACTCTTTGATCCAGCAATATCACTACTAGGTCTATATCCAAAAGAGATCATATAAAAGGGAAAATATTCTTAATAGTTCAATTTATGATGGCAAAGAACTGGAAATTGAGGGGCTGCCCATTAATTGGGGAATGGCTAAACAAGTTATGGCACATGAATGTAATGGAATATAACCTGGAATGAGTTACATGATCTGATGCTGAGTGAAGTGAGCAAAGAACATTCAACATCGTAACAGCAACATTGTGTGATGTATCAACTACAGTAGAATTAGCTGTTAATAGAAATACAGTAATCAAGGAATTCTAAAAAGATTTCTGATGGAAAATTCCATTCGCATCCAGAGAAAGAATCATGGAATCTGAATATAGATCAAAGCAACTACTTTCACTTTTTAAAAATTTTCTGTTTTTTCTCTTAGATTCTTCTTTCAAAATATGGCTAATATAGAAATTTGTATAATATGATTATGCATGTATAACCTATTTCAAATTACTTGCTATCATAGGAAGGGAGGAGGAAAGGGTGGGAAGGAGGGAGGAAATTTGACAAAAATGAATGCTGAAGACTATATTTTTAATTAGAAAATAAATAAACAAGCAAGCAAGCAAATAAATAAATAAAGATGAAAGCAAAGAGAAATTAAACAACTTCCAGAGATCACAGAACTGGAGGGTTGGAAAGGATCTCAGAAACAGTCTAGGTCAACCTATTAAGCACCATTTCGTCAATAAGTGGTAAAGTTGGAATTAAAACTGAGTCTTTTAACTTCCAAACCAATGATCTTTCTATTTTTTCTTTATAGCTTTAATGTCCTATCTAGTTCTAAAGTCTTAAAAATCTATCATAGCTATATATTTCCTCCCATGTTTCCAAAATGAATAGAGCCCTGGAGTAGAGATTAGAAAGACTTGGGTTCAAGTCCTACCTCTAACTGAGCTAATTATGTAAAAATGAACAAATCACTTGAATTTTCAATATCCCCTGGCAACTTTCTAAAACAGAAGTTGTAGACTAGTAGCTGATCTGCCCTGTGATCTACCCACAAAAAATTAACATTTAATGGAAAACCTAGGATTGTGATATTGTGAGTTGATGTTGACTTCCATCATACTTCAAGTCTTAAACATAAATTTTTGCCTTCCAAAGAGTTACATTTGGTCATTATCTACCACAACTCACTGACTGACAGAAAAACTACATTAAGCCCTAAGACACTTACGAATGAAGGTGAACCAGCCCTAGAAGTAGTTATACTAAGGTCCATACATTAACCCCAAACTCCATAGGAGTTTCATCTCTGACCTCTCTTTCCCAACTAGCACATATCAGTGAAACGAAGGTCTGGGAGAGAAATCAATAAGAGTTGGTAATAGATGTGAAGTCCTTGGAATACAATAGTAAAAGGTGGTAAGGAAACTATTGAAAATTAGAAAGGAGAATATCCTGGAAAATCATATTGGAAAAGTTAAATGAGAATGGTTGAGTATGAGGAAATGCTGACAGAACATATAACACAGAAAGGATTAAGAGAGAAGAGTATATCAGAAAGGAGAATTTTACAATGAAATGACAGTTTGTGAACTATGAGCTAAAAAGCATTAGTTCAATGCTTCAGTGAAATTTCATTGGTTTCTATTCTCCCTCTAGTTCCTTATTTAAGTAACTATCTGAATGAATATTTTTCGTGAGTGGTTGTGGTTGGAAAAATTTATCTCTCATTGGATAACCCTCTGGTAACACTTAGTATAGATGTTTCATAGTGACAATGCCACCATCCTAATCAAGAACTGTCTAGCCAAAATGACAGGGTAAAGGAAGTTTTCTAGCTAAACTCTCCACCCATTGCCCTCCATACAATTTTAAGACTTATAAAAAATGGAAATAAGGCAAGGAAACCATACCATATGCAATTCTGTCCTTCATTATTACAACATAGTCATTTCGATCTGGACGGGCCTGCTCATGCCAAAATCCCAGAGCATGGAAGAGCTCATGTTGAACTACTCCTACTTTGTCACAGTCTTGTCCTATGGAAATTTTCTGTACTCCACCCCTTTTTCCTATGGCAGAATTGCACCTGAAAATAAGACACATGTTGATAAGATGATTGACACAATGTGGTCCCAGATTTGCTACCCATATATCTAAACGTGATTTTAATTATTACTTTTCAATTACTCCCCACCCCAAGCCTAACAAAATAGCATAACTAATTGATTGCAGCTTCACCTCCTCTTCCTGCTCCTGGACATATTTTAGTGAAGTTATTGACAAGTGATGAAGTGGGTGAAAGGAAGATGGGGCAAAAAAAGAGAAACAGAAGCAATGAAGAGGTCTGGTAATCAATCCACAAATTGAATTGTTAACATCAGCATAAATGAAAATTGAAGAAGAAGGAACAAAGAGGAAATTCAATTAGTGAAACACAGCTGTTCTGAATGAGATTGCTCATGCTAGACTCCCAGGGCTTGGAGGAACTCATGTTGAACTGTTGCCATTCAGTCACAATTGATTCTTATAGAAAGTGTATGTTTGCTAATATGTCTTTTTCCTACTGAAGCATAATAGAATCTAAAAACAAAGCACAAAGAGGTAAATGACTGATTGTGTGACTAAATTCAAAGACCACATGACTTTGGAAAATACAGAAAGGAGCTTATAATTTGGAATGAATAAAGCACTAACAATTAGCACTCAAATGTATTTGAGATCAGCAAAATGACCAGAGATGGGTCAGAGATAATGATACCCTATAAGGCTCTATCTCAGGAGCAGGGAACTCTCACCCTCAGGTTGTTTTGGTGTGGCATTGCCAAGGCAACATAGGCAGGTTTTGAAATTCAATAAATCTAGGAGCTTTTTAGGGATGGATTTTAAAAATATAGCCTGTAAATGAGGTTATAAATATCCAAATGATCCTTGGTAGAAAAAAGGTTCTCCACCCCTGTTCTATCTAAAGGAAGAAAGAGGAAAGTCCAAGAGTCAC
This sequence comes from Macrotis lagotis, assembly GCF_037893015.1. Lineage (NCBI taxonomy): Eukaryota > Metazoa > Chordata > Mammalia > Peramelemorphia > Peramelidae > Macrotis > Macrotis lagotis. Next base: position 440,322,034 of record NC_133666.1, read on the forward strand.
TAGAAACCTATAGTGCTGACCTTGGAAGTAAATGACTGTGATAAATATGGGTTCCATAGTATTCATACTGGGTCAGGTCAGGTTGCCAGATTCTGAAGTTCCTGGCACTCTGTCCTGTAATGCAAAAAAGGCTGTGAAGATCTAGGACTCTGATCCTCCTAGATAAAGCACTTAAAATTTCCTCTTGATAGTGTCACACTCCCTGGAGGGAGAGGTCATTATAGGAACCCATGAGTCCCAAATTAAGACTAGTAGGATTGCCTGACTCAACCAAAAAGAGAGAAGAGATGGAACATTACCTTGGCACAAATCTCTAGGAACTGAGGGTAGAGAAAAGAGTAGACAAAAAAAGACTACTATCAAAGTATTATTTATCCAGAACTACTTCCAAGTTTACAATCTAAGGAGAGAGTAGAACCATAAAAATGGCAAGTAGCGACTTAAAGAAAAAATGCATTAAGTACATGAATATCTAGAAGAAATGAAGCAAAAGAAGAAGAACATTTAGAAATTAAGTGACTTGCCCAGGGTCACACAACCAGATACAAGAATTGAACTCAGGTCTTCCTGGTCTTAAGGACAGTTCGGTAGATAGTATATCACAATGACTCTTGCAGGCAAAGAATTAATTTATTCAACAAGTAATTATAGAATTAAATTGTGGACAGATTACAGTTATATTGTTTTGGAATTGATTGAATGACAAGACCAATGAATGTTGGTTAATGGAATGATGTCAGGGTTCATGAGAGGATGGTTTCTATCTTTCTCATCTTTGTATCTTCACTATGTCAAGTACCATGCTATGAACATAAAATGGCAGCCAAGATGTATAGTAAAGAGAGAGAAGAGGAAACTCTTCTCTTATTTTCCTTGTTAACAATTAGAGTATTAGAGCTGTAAGTATTAAAGATAAGGTCATAATAATTTTCAGATGGTATTTTTTGTTTATTTTTCAAATAATAGCTGTCCATGTGCTACTTTTCAGACATCAGAGCCATACAAAGATCAAGATCTGGTATTAACTATTTTGATTTATAACATGCTAGAGGACCTCTGTTTTTAGGAAATTCTTGTAATGACAGATTTTTCTCTTACCCATGTCCTTTATACAGCAAAATATAGTTTTCTTCACCTTCCCATGGTTTAAAGTCAATGCAGGTTTTTAAATGGTACCTTTCGAAAGCTTTCAGTATAATTCCTTTAGCATTTATGTCTGAAAAATAAAAGACAAAAACAATGCCTGTTAACCAGCAGTAGAATCCTGGATTTAGACTTTCTCTGCTGTACTAAAACCTGACTCTCAAAGACCCCTTTTGATCAAATACAAATGGTGTTTATCAAGTCTCATCTATCTTGAACTTTCTGAAGTTCTTACCCATTTTATAGTCTGGAAGTTATTCCTGACTCTTCCTACTCCTCTATGTCTCAACCCAAATGAATCTAAAAGCCAATGGTCAATAGTTTCTAGAGAGCTGACCTCAGAGTCTGGAATTTTGGAGTTCAATTATCATCTCTGACATGGACTAGCTGAGAGACCCTAAGTAAATCACATAACCTCTTAGTGTTCAAATCAACTCTCTAAGGTTATAAAATGTATAGAAAAATGTCAATTTATTTTGATAGTTTCATCTTCTGGAAGTTCTCAAAACTAATGCAATCATAGCTCCAATTCTTATTTCTATTCCTTTTCTGTCCATTCTCCTTCCCAAATAAAACTGAAATATTTCCTCTACTTTTTTTGTCATGATTACTTTTCTAAAAAGACTACTAACCACTGCTCAGATCTGAACCCTACTCAATAAACTTCATTGGCTCCCTGCACAGTTTGTTTTCTCCTATCTTTCTAGTCTTCTTATACTTAATTTTCCTCTTCATTCTCTAAAACCTAGTAACATTGACCATTTTGTTAGTCCACATAATTAACACTTTACTCCTCTTCTTTCTTTCTCCACCCCCTCCCCAAATTGTGTCTAGAAGGCTCCCCTTGTTCATCTCCATCTCCTGACTTCCCAGACTTCCTTGAAGTCTCATTTATTAAATCCTACCTTTACAAGAGGTCTTTCCCTACTTGCCACACTCCTAACTCACCCATGACTAAGTGCCCCTTCCCTCTCAGATTACTTTCTATTTATACTACACATATCTTGTATGTTAATTTATTTTGGAAATTTTGTTGATTCCCCTCCCCCCATCAAAATGTGGGTTCCTTAGGGTTTGGGAGCATGTTTTTGTCTTTCTTTGTATCCTCAGAGTTTAGTTGTACCTATCTCTTTAATTCAGGGGCCTATTCTCTACTGATTTTCTATATATCTTGATTGCGTATAGCTGCTGGCAAGCTATCTCCCTTTTTAGATTTAAAGCTTCCAGAGACCATGGACTGCTATATACCTTTCTTTGTATTCCCAGTGCTTAGCACAGTCCTTAATAAAGGCATGCTAATAAATTAGCAGGCCTTAATAAATATTTATTGACTAACTAGAACATAGTACTATCAATGCTTACTGAAAATTATTAAATTCTTCTCAATTGTCTCATTGTACAAAATATATGAGATATAAATATTTTTAACAATTAAAAACACTTTAAAAAGTACTGAATTCTGAGTGACTGCAATGACCTATTAAAACCCTAGAGAATGGGCAATAAAATTTATTTACCTCTTCTTTGCAGAGGGGATGAGGTATGGCATATGTGCAATATTGCATGTGCCATTACACAAGGTCTACATATTGACTAGTTAAAGGAATTTCATTAACATTAGGATTGCTTATGGTTAAATATTTTTGTGAGTATTGCTCTGATTTCATATTATATTTTATATAATCTTATTAAGCTCAATTTGCCTCAGTTTCCTTATCTATAAAAATGGAAATGAATTATTATGAGAATGAAATGATAATGCTACTTATAAAATGCTTGGAAAACCCTAAGGCACATTCTAAAATGAAGAAAAATCAAGGTAACTGATCTGAATGCTGAGAAAGAGAAAAGTTGAATATTATAGGCTCCCAAAGTTATATTCTCATTTCCCACCTAAGAAAAGCCCCAGTCAAATGTCTCTTCTTGGACTGAAAGTGACCCTGAGTTTTAAAAAGATGAAACAAGGAAACACATTGAAGAAAGAAATTCAAGTCTTAGTATGTTCCAGAAAGATGAAGATGTTTTTAATAAAGATTTGGAAGCAAAATGTGTTTCTGTCTATGTATGAACTAGATGCTAAAGGGATTCATCCAACAAGCTGGTAACTGGACATGGTCCCTCATTAGAAAAAAAATAAAAAGTTTAAATGCTTCTGCATGTTATGCCAGCATTTTTCTCTATTGAAGATGATACAAGGACAAAGAAGGCAAAGGGTGAAAATAATCACAGCTTTTATATGTTTATCTGTTGACAGTATAAATGGGAGGTTTTGTCTAATAACTAATGAAGATAGACTATTAGAGGATCTGAATATATCTGTGAATTAAACTAGAAGATATAAAGAAGGCACAGCTAAATGGAAAGACACAGATTCCCTGTAAAGAGTCCAGAAACTAGTTAGCAACAATGATCTTGAAAGACCTCATAACTAGGGAGTAATAGAATATAAATTTATTTATAGATCCTTATGGATCCAAATAGCGTAAAATTAAAAGCACAGTGAAACACAGTGGAAGGGAAAGCAAACCCAAAGAAAGTTTGTCATGAGAATCAACTAAATGTAAAGATTTACTGGGAAAAAGATAATAAATAGACGTGACAATGTACAAATTTGACAGTATTTCTATAGTATTTTATTGTTATCATCAGTGCAGAACTACCACATTTGGATCCTAAAATTTTAGTACCCACTGAAGCATGTGAAAAATGATACTAAAGAAAATGAAACCATTAAGAGTTACTGGACCAGACCAAAAAAAAAATATATATATATATATATGTACATACATATATATATATATATATATATATATATATATATATATAAGATATTCATGCTGAAGACAATACTATTCTGTAAGCATTGAGGGTTTGATTTTCAATATATCTCGGATGAGAGAGAATATAAAAGAAAAAAAGTGACAATATAATTCCTACCTCAAAAGACAACTAAGAAAATATTAAGAACTACTGATCCACATTTGCTTCCTTATTTCTGTAAAATTTTTATGAAAATATGCAATCTTCCTTTCCTCTTTGATATCATTGTTGAAAATAGGAAACGGGAAGAGGCAGTCTTTTGTTTTAGTTTTTTTGTTTTGCAAGGCAATGGGGTTAAGTGACTTGCCCAAGGTCACACAGCTAGGTAATTATTAAGTATCCGAGGCTGGACTTGAACTCAGGTCCTCCTGACTCCAGGGCCCATGCTCTATCCACTGTGCCACCTAGTCTCCCGGAAGAGGCAGTTTTTAACAAATATTTTTCCTATTGTATATACCTACCACAAAGTCTTAAAATAGTTGGAAGGGTATAGAGATTACAAAAGCTTGCTTCATTTATTAGTGCAAAAAAATTGTCCTACCAACATTTGTTAATTCAAATCATAACTTAAGTAATGGTTTTTAATAAAATATATTAAGATGACATAAAATTCTCCATTGGCTGCTATGAGATCCACAGTAATTCCAAAAAAAGATCAGTGGGGCGGCTAGGTGGCGTAGTGGATAAAGCACCGGCCCTGGAGTCAGGAGGACCTGGGTTCAAATCTGGTCTAAGACACTTAATAATTACCTAGCTGTGTGGCCTAGGGCAAGCCACTTAACCCCGTTTGCCTTGAAAAAAATCTAAAAAATAAAAATAAAAAAAAGATCAGTTGCTAAATTTACACTAGAAAGTCCAATTGAAAAAAGCCTGTATAATATTTATAATATCACATGGAGATGGATAGACAGTGCATTAAAAAATAGTGACAATAAAATGAGTATAGAACTAAAGAGGAGAAAGAAAACAGACTAAGTTGCATTTGGTAGATCATTTCTACCATTTTAGGTTGTATTTGGTAGCACTTTCAAATATCCTAAGCTTCTCCTTGACCCCAAAATGAACATTTCATCAACACATTTTTTGCATCACCCAAAGGATGCTAATTGCAACTGATCATGGAATATCACGATCTTCAACGAATCAATACTGTGAGTGATACAAACTTCAGTGGAGAGATAAGAAATATGAGTATATGGGCTATACATTTTACCAAGAAATGACTTATGGATGAGATTTCCTTTTAATATATATTATCCAGAAGGAAAAAGGGGGGAGGGGTTGATCAGGTATCAAAAAGAAGAGAGAATAGATCAAAAACCCAAGGATCATATTTGTATTTATACAATGCCAAGAGATCTAGAGATCTATTCTCCAGAAGGTAATTCCCCACAGGATGGGAGGGTGCACATAGCTTAGAACTCTCATCATTGAGTTCATGGGATCCAAACTGGAACATCTCCATCAATAACAGTATAAGAGTACCATTCTTGGATTATCAAACCTCAACATAAATTCCTCAAAATCTTCTAATTTCTTCAATTTTCACTTTCATGTACATAAATATACATATATATTCAAAGACAAATATTTTTAAAAATAGAGCATCCAGCCTGTCCAAGACCATAGGGCCAGGTAGATACTGGGCCTAAGGGATGGTAGCGGGGCTCGGGGCCTCTTGGCCCCAGAGCCAGGGATCTGTCTGCTGAGCCAGTCAGCTACCCTACAACAGAGTCAGAGTGAAAGGAGAGAGAAAATATAGTACATGGTAGTGGAGAAATATGAAAGGAGGGAGTTGCAATCAGCAATGGCAATGGTGGAAAAATATGGAAGTAACATTTGTGATGGACTTATCATAAAGAATGTAATACATCCACAACAGAGTTGTTGGTGTTGGAACAAAGACTGAAGCACATTTTTTTATTATTATTTGGGGGGGGGGGGGTGAAGGGCAAATGGGGCTGGGTGGCCTGCCTGGGGCTGCATAGTAGGGTGATCGTTGGGTGTCTGAGGCCAGATTTGGACCCAGGTGATCCTAGCTCAAGGGCCAATGCTCTGTCCACCACCCAGCCACCCCTACTATTATTTTGGGTCTTTTTTTTTCTTTTTTTTGGTTTTTGCAGGGCAGTGGGGTTGGGGTGGCTTGCATGTCACATGGCTGGGTGATTGTTGGGTGTTTGGGGCCCGATATGGGCTCGGGTACTCCTGGCTCCAGGGCTGGTGCTCCATCCATTGCACCACCTGGCCATACCTACAATTATTACTGTTATTTTTTTTTAATTTTAATTTTTTCTCTCCCCTTTACTTTATCGCTCAAATGAGTCTATATTTTGGGGGGGGTATTTTTTTACTCTTAAGAATATTTTATTACTTATAAAAAACATTATTTGTACAAAATGAGAATAAATAAATATTTAAAAAATAAAAATAAATAAAAAAGATAGAGCATCCTATCATTAAAAATCTGATATCTTAATTTACTTGGGATACATTTATTATTAGCAATTATAATTTATTAAGCACCCACAATTTGAAGCATAATCTTCAGACTCTAAGAGATATAAAATTTGCATAAGCCATAGTCTTTGCCCTTATGAAGCTTGCAGCCCTATAGAGGGCTTTGAGCTATAATTTTACTTCAAACCTTTGAATACTTCCAAGTCTGTTATTTTGACCATAAGATCATGCCCTCCGTAAGTCATAACTCCTTCATAGCTTAGTTAGTGGTCTTCTGTCACTGCTGAGTTCATCACTTTGCAGATAACCTGATAAAGAACCTTTCTGACCTTAGCCAAACTGGTCTTTACATGACAGAGAGACTGTTATAATTCTCAAATGAGAAAGATTTCCACTGTGATAAAATCAGTTATTACTTCTGTGGCATTAATATAAACCTTGAGAATACTACCATAAGGAGGAATCAGAGGAATGCTTTCCTGCAAGGGCAAACATGAAGTAATTTAAAAGAACGTAAGTGGGTACAAAGAAAGATCTCTGTTAACATCCATCTTATACTTATTTCATATGAACTAAAAGGGATCTGAGTGATCATATACTCCAATTCTCCTGTTTGACAGATGAGGAACTGAAGACCAGAAAGATAATGTCAGTGATGATTTCTTTGACTGCCAAGTGGTGGAGTGGATAGAGAGCTGGGTCTGGGGATAAAATAGACCTGAGTTCAAATCCAGACTTACATACTGACTAGTTATGTAACCCTGGTTACTATAATAGCTTAGATCAACTCTGCCTCAGTTTCCTCATTTGTAAAATGAAGATAATAATAGCAACTACAAGGGTTATTATGAGGATCAAATGAAAAAAATTTATAAATCATCTTGAAAATCATAAAATGTGACTACTACAATTATTACTGCCCAATGACACCCAAGTAGTAAATGACATAGGATTTGAACTGAAGCCCTTGGATTCCATTTAGTGCTCTTTCCATTACAACATACTGATTCTTTACATCCATAGGAAGGAGAGGAAAATTATTACAAGTTGCCCCAATCTTAGGAAATTCCAAATATAACAATAAACAGTTTGGGTTCTAACATATTTGTATTTGGATGACTGAGTAATTATAACCAATGTACACTAACTCAGTCTTACATTTCACTAACTTTAGGGAAAGGTCATATATCTATAGGTTATAGATTTAGAAATCGTTAGAACTTGGAAAGACCTTAGTCATAATGACTTTATTTTATGAAATCGAACAACTTAGATAGATCTATGGTTTTTTTTTCTTATCTGCCTTCATTGCTCTCCACAGCCCACTTCCATCTTGAGATGAAAAAAAATTCGTCTTCAACTAAAGAGGTTCCAAACTCAACAGCTCCTGTCACCTATAACCTGGCGTCTGAATCAAGTCACAGTCTAAGATAGAGGGTAAAAGAACAAGAACTCTCCAAAATGATATACCTACCCAGAGTATCATCAAAGACATAAGGGATGGTAGTAGGCCATTTAAAGCAATCATTTGCAATGGCATTTCTGGCTGTCTAAAAAAGGAAAAAGAAAAAACTTTAACCTGAGATTAATTAGAAACTTGGAGAATAGCTGTTTGTTCTGAGAAGGAAAGCAGTTCAGGCATCTCCCAACTATCAGGAGAAACATCATTTTGTATGTGTCAAGATAACTTTTTAGCAATTCTGTAAGCGATCAGCAGGAGAATAATGCATCTGTAGCAGTGATTTTTGGTAGGACATTTTAGAAAAGAAGTATGCAAGGCTTAGATCTCACAATGATTATAAGAGAAACACAATCGCCATTGGAAGAAAAGTTGAAATGAAGACTCTTGCACCCAGTTTAGTGAAGTAATTTTATGTAAGTAGAAAATTACAGCAAAAATTCATTCAATTGGACTGCATTATTTCAGAGCCCATAATTTTAACTGCCCTTTTTTCAGTTTATCTGAATTGATGAAGTTTTATGATATAGCTAAAAGCTTGTAGGTTGACAACCTGGTATAAACTTATTATATATATATATATATATATATATATATATATATATACATATATATCTTATACATACAATTATATATGTATGTAAGTATAATGTCTATGAAGTTTAGTCCTGGAAAAAAAATGAGAAAATGTACCCATCTTTCCCTTCCCTATCAAGGTGGAACATTTTGGGTATGAACAAGACATCCACTGCCAGACTCAGTTGGAGTGTTGGATACTTTGCTGAATTGTTTCCCTTCCCCCCCTTTTTATCCTTTGTTACAAAATTAATCAATAAATAAATACATATTTTTAAGTATCTACTACATTCTAGGGCTAGAGACACCCAAAAAATCAAAAAAGCCCTGTCAAGGAACATGTAAACTAATAGGGTAGGCAATATGCAGACTATATATAACATAAATAGGAAATAATTAAAAGAGGGAACATCTTGAGGGTCATTAGGTTTGACAAGTAAGAGATTATTAGTAAGAATAAAGAGATATAATGTGGAAGACCAGGGGTTAAGAGGAGAGTGAGAGGAAGAAGAAAGAAAGCATCTATTGTAGACTGGTTGGTTTTTTTAATATATTGCTTTTGTGGCAATGGGGTTAGGTGACTTGCCCAGGATCAAGCAATCAGTAAATGTCAGAAGCCAGATTTGAACACAAGTCATCTTAATTCAGGGCCAGTGCTCTATTTATTGTGTCACCTAGTTGCCCCTGTAAACAACTTTTTTTTAGGAATTTAGCTACAAAAAGCAGAAGATGGGAACTTAGAGAATGGATAAAAAATTTTGGAAGAGCTGCTATGGAGAGTGAAATAGTGAATTGATAAGGGAGTCATATTGAGATTATCTAATAGTAAGAGTCCAATTAAGGTTATAGAACAGAAATTTGGAGAGGATCCAATAAGAGCAATTGTATGATTTTTCTCCACCTCCATCCAGCTATATATGAATAACTGTGAAAGTAACGAATGGTGGAAATGGTTCAAGGCTGCGATTTGACTAGGAATAATCAGCAATATGTTAAAGAGGCTAGGGATTCACAAGAGAAGGACAGAATAGAGTTGAATTGATTCACCAAGAAATGAAGATGAAGAAAAGAAAGTGATCAAAGCATGAGTTAGAGGGAGGGAGAACTGAGAATTGTGCAGAATACAGTTATGCAAGGGAAGGCAAAGAGATGGGTGAAAAGTAATACATTATGATTGGATAAGGGAATTTCAAAATTCTTGAACAAAGAAGTGGTTCATTTGTGAACGATGGTAAGATCAAAGGTATGACTATCTTTTTTTGTATAACTAAGGTGGAGTCGAGAAGTATCTCATGGGAGTTGACTGGCAGCAGGCAGTAGAAGATGCCTTGTACTGGTACAGATGGAAGTGGTTGCTTTGGGGATGGTGGTTACCCTAGCCCCAAATAGCTTTTCATCAGGTAATATGCTGTCCTGAGCAGAAGATGCAAGTCTCAGTATGCTATTCTGTGATGGTTAGATTGGCAGGAGAGGAAGAAAGGTATATATTTAGAAATCAAAATTATGTAAAAAATACAAGTTATCAACAAAATTTTTAAACGTCTTAAGTTTGTATTACTATAGAATCTAACTACATGTGGTTAACTAATTTGCAGTAAATCACAATAGGGAAAGATGATACTATGATTCAAGCCAATTTTTCCCAACACAATTTGTTTTGATGCCTTGTGTATTGCTAAATGATTCCCACTGATTCTGTGCCACCTTCGATGATTAGGGTTGGCATACCCTCCTCACTAGAGAGACAGTATTTTAGCTCCCATTGGCCAGTAGAAACATGGATATCACTGCAGCATGCCAACTCACCTTATCAAGGATGATATCTCCCTCCAAAAGGTCGAGTCCCAAAGCTAAGTGGAAAGACAAAATCTGACATTAGCAAATTAGTAAGACCCTACACCAGAATGTGGGGTTTTCAAAAGAAAGAAATCCACGAACCTTCATTGATTTCAAATATGTCATTGTACTTGCCACCATCTATATCGATTTCTATAAACACAAAGACAGAGAAGTCATGGTCAATCTTGGACTAAAATTTTTTTAGAGGAGAGAAAATCTTAAGGTTACTTCATTACAAATCATAGCCTATCCTGCTAGGGCCACATCATATATTCTGTTTTCCTATTTCACTTGAACATTGGCTGACTTTAGGCTAAATAAATACAATTAATAACAAATGGCTCCTTTTCTGTAAGATGGAAGCCAGTCTTGGAAGAGGTTCTATTGACTCAGAGAGAGGATTCACTTAATTGGAACCAAATTGGAAACAAATGTTGCAGGCTGATGCAGTCAACCTTGATTTGCCCATCTGTTGTCACTTCAACACAGACTAGAGCTTTTAGTAAATCATGTGGACAAAAAACATCCAGGTCAAGCCTGCATTCCATTATAAAATCATAGGGAACAGAAATCAAGATTGGTCTTATGACTTCATATTAGTTTAGCAGAATAGGAGCAGAATATATTATTTTGTCAATCCAATCTGAACTATCTTATCAGCTGTAATTTTCTTTCTGGTAGAGCCATGAAGTTTGACAGAAAAAAAATCAGCCTGTCCAACTCATAATATTTAGATGATATGAAAAAAATCATTATGAAGAAAATTCTTCTTTATTATTTGAGTAGGTAAAATGACATAAAGCACTTAGAGTGAGGCAGATCTGATTTCAGATCTTTCCAACTGTTTGATTTTGAAAACATTCCTTAATATCCCTTAGCCTCAGTTTTCTTATCTGTTAAGTAGGAATGATATTAGCATCTACCTAATTGGCAAATACATATTAGGAAGAGGCTATTAAATGAGAAAATATTTGTAATGCATTTAACACAGAGCCTGTCACATAGGAGTCTAAATACTTAATCCTTCCCCCTTCCCCTACATCATTAAATTGTTGTGAAGATCAGATAAAGCATAAAGTGCTCCACAAACCTCAAAATACTATATAAATACAATGAATTGTTATTGTTATTATTGTCACCACTCAAACAGTGTGACCTATCACAATTACATAGTCTCAGATTATTGCAGTTATGCCAAGGTACATAGAGTATTATTCAGCTTTTGAGTACTCAAGCATTCATAAGGGTTGATATTGGTTGCAATGCAGAGATCATTTTCTTTCTTTTTTGATATTTATTTTTTAATTTATTTTTTAAAATGATTCTATTTATTTTGAATTTTACAGTTTTCCTCCCAATCTTCCCTCCCCCATCCCCACATAAGGTAGTCTGTTAGCCTTCATGTTGTTTCCATGGTATTCACTGATGTAAGTTGAATATGATGAGAAAAATCATATCCTTAAGGAAGAAACCTAAGTAGGAGATATAGCAGAATTACATAATAAGATAACATTTTTTTAATTAAAGGTAATAGTCTTTGGTCTTTGTTCAAACTCCACAATTCTTTCTCAAGATACAGATGGCATTCTCCATCACAGGTACCCCAAAATTGTGCCTGATTGTTGCCCTGTTAGTATGAGCAAGTCCATTAATGTTGATCATCACTCCCACACAAATGATACTAGAATTCCCTCAGTAATTCATATGCTGATGTCTCAGCTTGATCTGGATTTGACCCTATTTTCTCAAAGCCTCTATTTGAAGGTCTAACAGTCTGTGGTCAAAGGACCAGCTAAATTTGAAGAGGTTTCTTCTTGGGGGTGGACCACCAAGTGATAAAGTGTAGGATACATACCCTCATGAAGTCATCACTTAAATATAGAGGTATTATATAATATATATATATTATATAATATCTTATTTAATATATAATATACCTCCTGTGGAGGAATAATACTAATAATAATTAAAACTTTTATGGTAGGTTAAATATTTCAAAATGCTTTATGCATTTTATATCATTTGAGCCTCACTACAATCCTGTGAGGTAGATGGTATTATGCCCGTTTTACAGAGTTGGAAAAAAAGTAAAGTAACTTGTCCATGGTCACATAGGTAGGAAGTATCTGAAATAGAAATTGAAATCAGATTTTCTTGACTTCAAATCCATTAGTTTACCAACTGCACCATCTAGTCTTCATGGATCATTGAAAGTATTGCAGAATAAAAGTCAATAGAAGATGACTCACCAAATGTTTCTGGAGTTGGCTGAAGAACAAAAAAGAGAGGAGATAAGAGAATACATTATCATTATTGATAAGATTTATCAGTGCTTTTCTTGAATCTTACTCTGTTATATAATAAAAGCATTTATTTACTAGCTCACTAATATTGATTCTTTGCCTTCAGAATACTAATCTTTTATGAAATTTGAGAATCTAAACTGCTTCTATTTAAATGATTATTTATCAATAAAAAAAATCCCACAAGCCATATCCTGTGACTTGATGTCACAGGAAGTCTAGAATAATGTGAAGAAAATTACAAAAATGTCCATATACTAACCCAGAGATCCCATTGCTAAGTGTCTTGAAGATCAATGAAAAAAGAAAGGCCCGCATATATGTATAGCATTTTTGATAAGATCAAAGAAGAAACAATATCAGTGCTCATAGACTGAAAATTGGTTAACTAAGTTGCACTAGAGGAATGTAAAGTTAAATTATTGCTGTGCTTTAAAAAATAATGTATATGATGACTATAGTGATGCCTAGGTAGATTTCTATGAACTGAGACATAGTGAAGTAGACAGAACCAGGCATAATAACCTTAACAATGTAAATATAAAGATCAACCACAAATGTTTGGTGTTAAAGACACTAATGAAAATTCATCCTCCTTCATTCTCTGTAGAAGTAGGAGATTAGTTGTATGTAATACTTTATATAATTCCGAACTTCTTAATACATTGTTTACTAAATTTTTTTCTCTATTCATTATAGATGATGTCTCTGGGGGAAATATTGAGAAATACAAAATATTTAAAAAGTGATAAACAAATTTTAATAACTTAAAATTTATTCTAATTTTTTAGGTTTTTGCAAGGCAAACGGGGTTCAGTGGCTTGCCCAAGGCCACACAGCTAGGTATTTATTAAGTTTCGGAGACGGGATTTGAACCCAGGTACTCCTGACTCCAGGGCCGGTGCTTTATCCACTGTGCCACCTAGCCGCCCCAAATTTATTCTATTTTATTGTAATAATTTATTTTTAAATAATTTATTTTATTTAACAAGAAATTTTGTAAATTAAAAAAGAAACCCATTAGCTAAGAAAGTAAACAATAAAAAATATAATGTTTCCATTTTTGTCTCTTCTTGGATATCATTTAAAATTCAGTTTGCAACACATATTTTGGGAAGGACAGTGATAACAAAGGACAGATCTTCCAGAGAAGAATGATCAGAATGGAGTAAGATCTGGGGATGATTTTATACAATAATTGATAGAGAAAATAGAAGTGATTAATATAAGGAAGTTTTGAGGGGACATGAAAGGTTACCTTGAAATATTTTAAGGGATAATATATTCAATAAAAATTTGATTTGTTCTACTTGACCCTAGAAGCAGAAATATGAAAAATAGGGGAAACTGCAAAGAGGCATCTTTTTAGTCCAAAATAGTAACACACTTTCAAAAATCAGAGCCAAAAAAAAGCAGAATGAACTACCTCAAGAAGTGATAAATTGGTCACTGGTCATCTTCAAGCAGAGATAAAATGACCAGAATGGGCACAGCAATAGTAACAATTCTAGATGAGATGTGAGTTTGACTAGATAACCTTGAAGTTCTAACTTAAAGAGTCTGTGATTCTTTGAAAATTGTTTTCTAAGACTAGAACAATGGCATGGTCAATCATGACCTTAGAAGACAGCTGGCGAAAGAAACATGAGAAACTAGAAGTATGGGAGAAGCATGGCACAATGGCTAGGGCACTAGACTTGGAATCTAGAAGACTGGGTACAAATTCAGGCATAAACACTTAGTAGCTGTGTGGTCCTTGGTAACTCATTTAACCTCAGTGCCTTAGGTTCCTTATTTGCAAAATGAGGCAAGGGGGAGAGGGGCACAGCCATTTTGATTTACTATGCTCAATTATTTGTTCCAAGGGAGGGCTTATGCAGGGGATGGAAGAATATTTGGGAAGAGAAATTGTTGTAAAAAATAAAATATTTTAAATTGTCTTTTGAAAACTAAAATCATGTATAAATAGTTAATACACTGCGTTCATTCCCCAAATTGAAATATTACAGTGAATGAACACTTAATGTAAAGTGAGAAGACTTGGTATTCTCCCAATTACTGCCATGACATCAGGGAGGTGTTAAGTGTTTGAGGCTGGATTCCAACTCCCATCTTCCTAACTCCAAGGCCAGTGCTCTATCCTCTGGGTCACCTAGCTCTGAGGGAGCTAGAGAGTCAAGAGATCCAGAGTTCAAATCGGACTTCAAACATTTAATAGTTGTGTGATCTTGGGCAAGTCACCTAACCCTGATTGCCTCACATCCAGGGCCATCACTAGCCATCCTGATTCATATCTGGACACTGGACCCATATGGTTCCAAAGGAGAAAGTGAGACTGATGACTTGTCACGGCACCCTCTCACTCAAATCCAGTTCATGTGCACGTCATAGCATCTCCTTTCTGATGTCATGGTCTTCTTCAAGAATAAAGGACAGGTGGAATCAGATGGCAGCATGAAGCTAGCATGCTACCGGAGCTTTTCCCTACCAAAGATAAATGAAACCTCTGCACAGATATTAAAGCTACGGATCCCACTAAAAAAAAGACAAGATCCAAAGAAGTTTTCAATGGTAGACATTGTGGAGGGTCTTCAGTGAGGGTCTGTCTCTTTGGGGAGAAAGGGAAAGTATAGTGCAGCAAGGCAGGAAAACATGAAAGCCAGTCTGAGGCTTTTAGTCACAGGGCAGTCCAGCTCCTGATAGTTTGACAACAGCATAGGTCCCAACAGCTATATAACAAGTCAGCAGAGAGGGTCCCAACCCCAAACAAAGTCTGAACCCTGGTAACACTGGGGCAAAAGACAGGACTGGGTTGGGAACAAACTACTGCATAGGCAGACATAAAGGAGAAAACAAATCTCTGCAAAGGTAGTGCCTGGACTACATAGGAAACATATTGGCAAATGACAAGCCAGGTATCAGATCTCAACCCCAGCCTAAAAATCTTGAGTCTATACTCTCTATACCCCAAGAATTAGAGCTCCAAAATTTCAAGATGAAGAAAAATGCTAAAAGAGTACTCACTATAGAAAACTACTATGCAGATAAAGATGATAATAATGCCACCTTGGAAGAAGAAAACAGTGGAAAGTCTCAAAAAAGCCTATGAATTAGGGGGAAGCTAGGTTGCACAATGGATAGAGCACCGTCCCTGGAGTCAGAAGGACCTGAGTTCAAATCCTGCCTTAGACACTTAATAAATACCTAGCTGTGTGACCTTGGGCAAGTCACTCAACCTCATTGCCATGAATACATAATTGTTTTTAAAAAGAGTCTATGAATTGTACTCAAATTCAGAAGCTCATAGAAGAGCTTAAAACAGAATTTAAAAATCAAAAAAGAGAAGAAAGAGAAATGAGAGTCATTTAGGGAAATTATGAAAAATTAACCAAAGAAATAAACTCCTTTAAAAGTAAAAAATAACCAAC
Source organism: Macrotis lagotis (assembly GCF_037893015.1). NCBI lineage: Eukaryota > Metazoa > Chordata > Mammalia > Peramelemorphia > Peramelidae > Macrotis > Macrotis lagotis. The sequence goes on from NC_133666.1 coordinate 440,338,059, forward strand.
TGGGAAAAGAATGTAATTCTTCAAAAAATAAAATCGATCAACTAAAAAGGAAAGACAAAAGTTAATCAAAGAAAATAAAACCCTAAAAATTAGAATTGGACAAATAGAAACCAATGAATCTCTGAGACCACAAGACTCCATCAAAGTAAAAAGGTTGAAAAAATTAAAGAAAATGTAAAATACCTTTTAGGAAAAAAAATATGACCTAGGAAATAGAAAGATAATTTAAGAATCGATAGGTTACCACAAAGCCAAAATCAAAAAAAAAAAAAAACCCTGGAAAACATCTTGCAGGAAATTATCAGGGAAAACTGTCCAAATATGCTATAGCAAGAAGAAAAAAAAAATAGCCATTGAAAGAATACACCAAACACTTCCAGACAGAGACCCTCAGGATAAAAACTCAAAGGGCTATCATAACCAAATTCCAGAATTCTAAAATAAAGGAGAAAATACTGCAAGCAGCAAAAAAGGAAACAATTTAAATACAAAGGCAACACAATCAGACTTATACAGGAGTTATCAGTTTCAAAATTGAAGGACCAGAAGACCTGGAATACTATATATCAGAGGGCAAAGGACCTTGGATTATAATCAAGTATTCACTACCCTGCAAAATTCATCATATATTGTCAGGGAAAAGAGAGATGATCAATGAAACAGAGGACTTCCAGATTTTCCTGATAAAAAGATCAGAACTGAACAGAGCATTCAATTTCCAAATACATGACTCAAGAGATGCATAAAAAGGTAAACGAAAAGGGGAAGAAAAAAAATGTTAGTCAAGACTATCAAAGTATATACAACCTATAAGGGAAGACATAAAACTTGCAACTTTTGAGAATCGTATTTCTCTTAGAATAGTTAAAGGGTTGAATATAATTGAAGAGACTGGATTTAAAGGATATGGGTATGATTGGTTCTTGTCTTTCCTTTGAAGAGAACCAAGATGACATCACTATATTTAAGGGAAAAATACCCAGAAGAAAAGGAAGAGTATTATTCTAAACATATGTTCTTCTGCTTTGCTCACAAAACTTAGCACTTTTTTCTGACAAGGGCATCCTATGTTGGGCAGTCCTGAATCAGTGTCTCTCATACCTTACAATCAATTGAAAGTTCTTTTTTGGTTTTTTAGGCTTTTGCAAGGCAATGGGGTAAGGTGGCTTGACCAAGGCCACACAGCTAGGTAATTATTAAGTGTCTTAGGCCAGAATTGAACTCAGGTCCTCCTGACTCCAGGGCCAGTACTCTATCCACTGTGCCACCTAGGTGTCCCAAATTGAAAGTTCTTAAAAGAGACTCTTAGACTGCCCCAGTATTTAGCACTTTGAGGCTTTATATTTAATTAAATCAGAAGTGAATTTGGGGGCAGAGGGTGAGAACCTTCTTTGAAAGTTTGAACTTAATCCATACTTCAGATAGCAAGGATTTAAGTACCCTGGTTGGAGAGCTAAAGGGGGGAGTGTAAGAGAAAGTATGCTTGGAGGGGGAAGTACAAATGGTTCATGAAATGATTTGGCTTTGGATGATACTTTGGCTCATGAGGTTTGTATGTATATACTTAAAAAGGGGGTAGGGTATGAAAGTGAGTATAATTAGATGTAATTCATGACTCTTAAGAAGTGTATTTTTAATGAGACAGAAGAGGAGAGGGTACTTATTGACTATGAGATAAAGATGCTTATCAAACAATCAAGCAATCAATAAATCATTTGTGATTATACTTTGATTGAAAGTACTTTGAGCTTCTCAAGCAATCAAGCAATCAATCAGCTATGATTGTTGGTACTTGATTGATAATGCTTGATTGATAGTACTTCTAACACCAAGTAAAGAGGCACAAAGATAATTATATTAGAAGGAAAGAAGGGAGGATGTGAACACTGAGTAAATTATATTCAATAGATTTGGCCCAGAGAAGGAATAAGATACATCCCCACTTGGGTTTAAAAAAATCTATGCTATTCTATAGGAAAGTGGAGAAAGGAAAGAAAAGAGAAGAAGGAAATGAAAAAAGGGAAGGCAAAGATATAAGTAAAAATAAACTGAAAGTTAAATTTTAAAAGAAAAGTTAAAGGGGAAAGGGAGTAAAACATTGGTGAAGAGGAATAAGAGGAAAGGAAAGAGAAAAATATAAATGGGGAAAGATATCATGGAGGGAAATACAGAATTCGTAATCTTAACTGTAAATGTGAATAGAATGAAATCTCCCATAAAATGGAAGTGGATATCCAAATGGATTGAAAATCAGAATCTTATAATATGCTGTTTACAAGAAACACATTTAATGCAGAGTGATACACACAGGGTAAAGGTAAAAGGATGGAGCAAAATATATTATGCTTCAGTTGAAGTAAAAAAAATAGGAGGAGCAATGCCAATCTCAGAGCAAAAGCAAAAATAGCTTTCATTATAAGAGATAGAATAAAACTGCATCTTCTTACAAGGCACCATAGGTAATAAAGCAATATCATGATTCAGCATGTATGCCCCTAGTGGTATAGTATCCAAACTCCTAGAGGGAAAATTGAGTGAATGACAAGTAAACACAGATAGCAAAATTTTGATAATGGGGGACCTCATCCTCCCTCTCTCAGAACTAGATAAATCTAATCAAAAAATAAACAAGAATCAAGTTAAAAGGGTGAATAAAATTTTAGAAAACTTAGATATGATAGACCTCTGGAGAAAACTTAAAGGGGATAAAAAATAATATACCTTTTCTCTGCAGTACATGGCACCTATACCAAAATTGACCATATACTAGGGCATAAAAAACACATATAATCAAATGCAGAAAGGCAGAAATAATAAATGCATACTTTTCAGATAATGATGCCATAAAAATTATATGAATAAAGGGTCATTGAAAGATAAATCAAAAATTAATTAGAAACTAAATAACTTAATTTTAAAGAAGGACTGGGATCAAATAGCCCTGGTCCAAGGACTAACTAAGCTGCAGAAGTTTTGGCTGTGGGAACAGCAATTGAGGAGCTCCCAGAGTTACAGAGTGTGGCTAGACATCAATCCACTGGACTCAGCTGGTCTGAAGGACCATGGGCTCCATGCTTTCATTTCAGCAGAGTCTTCTTCCCAGAGCATAGTAACATCCCATCCCACCTACCCCCACCCACCCCTACCTCAGGCTCAGGCATGGGAAGCAGAGCTCCCTCAGCAAAATAGGGAGATAACAGTATCCAGCCACACCACCCATCTCCTCCAGGGTTAGGGAGAGGGCCTCAAATCAAGGTCACAGACACTCCAGAGAAAGCAACGAGCACCCCCTACTGGCTGACCCACTTGGAGTTACTAACCCCAGTGAGCAAAATCTCTAGAGACCTCAAAACCAAAGGTCTGTGAACCAGCCCCTCCCCCCAACACAAGAACTTAGGAAAATGAAGAAAAGCTATGGGGTACAGAGAAAACTACATTGGGGGGCAAAGACCCTAACTCAGAGAGATGTAGGGTTTATGAGGAGTATATGATTTAGTCTCCAGTCCAGAAAGACTTCCTTGAGGAAATCGGGAAGGAGTTTGAAAATCAATTGTAAAATTTAAGAAAAGAAATCCAAAAGAAAATTAGCACCTTGCAACAAGAAAATAAATCTTTGGAAACTACAAATAGACAAATGCAAAAAGAAAATAATCCTCTCAAAACCTCAATTGTTCAAATGAAAAAAGAAAATAATCCTCTCAAAACCTCATTTGGACAAATGGAAAACTCCTTAAGAAATAGAATTGGCCAATTGGAAAAGGAGTTGCAAAAGGTAAATGAAAAAATTTCTTCTCTAAAAAAGAAAATGGGGCAGTTAGGTGGTGCAGTGGATAAAGCACCAGCCCTGGAGCCAGGAGTACCTGAGTTCAAATCCGGTCTCAGACACTTAATAATTACCTAGCTGTGTGGCCTTGGGCAAGACACTTTACCCCATTTGCCTTACAAAGTCCTAAAAAAAGATAGAGAGAGAGAATGGAGTCTGTGGAAACTAATGATGTCATGAGACAACAAGAATCTGCTAAACAAAACCAAAAAATCCAAAAAAATAGAAGAAAATGTAAAATACCTCATCAGCAAAGCCACTGACCTCAAGAATAGATCCAAAAGAGACAACTTAAGAATCACTGGGCTCCCTGAAAATAGTGAAGAGTAAAAAAAAAAAAAAAAAAAAAAAAAAAAAAAAAAAAAAAGCCTGGATTCAATATTACAGAATTTAGTGATGGAAAATTGCCCTGATATCATGGAACCAAAGGGAAACATAATTATTGAAAGAATACATCAAGGGGAGGCCATGTGATGCAGTGGATAGAGCACCAGTCCTGGAATCAGGAGTACCTGAGTTCAAATCTGGCCTCAGACACTTAATAATTACCTAGTTGTGTGGCCTTGGGAAAGTCACTTAACCTCATTTCCTTTCAAAAACCTAAAAAAAAAGAAAGAATGAATCAATTCCCTCAAGAGAGGTATCCCAAAATAAAAACACCAAGGAATATTGTGGCCAAATTCCAGAACTATCAGATAAAAGAGAAAATCCCGCAAGCAGTCAGAAAGAAACAATTTAGATACCAAGGAGCCACAGTAAGGACTGCATAGGACCTGGCTGCATCAACATTAAGGAAATGAAGGGCCTGGAATGTGATTTTCCAAAGAGCAAGGGAGGTTGGAATGCAGTAACAAATTCATTGTCTGGCAAAAATGGGCCTTCTCTTCCAGGGGAAAAGATGGGCATTTAATGAAATAGGAGACTTTCAACTTTTCCGGATGAAAAGACCAGAGCTAAATAGAAAATCTGGACTTCAAACAGGAAACCCAAGAGACACATAAAAAGGTTTTAAAAAGGGTAAATAGGGGTGGCTAGGTGATACAGTGGATAGAGCATCAGCCCTGGAGTCAGGAGGACCTGAGTTCAAATCCAGCCTGACATTTGATAATTACCTAGCTGTGTGGCCTTGGGAAAGCTGATTAACCCCATTACCTTGAAAAAAATTAAAAAAGGGTAAAGAGAAAAAACAACTTCTATCCAATAAGATGAAACTGGCTATATCCCCAACTGGGAGAAACATTCTCATAACTCTAGAATTGTAACTCTATTAGAGAGAATATACTCAGCCAGAAGTGATGGACTCTCATGACTTAACTGTGACACTGATAGAATGATTTAAAAACAATATTTCCTTAAAAGGGGGAACAGTAAAGAGATGGGAGGATGGAGGAGACTGAATGGAGGAAATCACATTACATAAAGAGATACAAAGGACATATTGCAACAGAGGGGAAGAAGGGAGGAAGTAAGAACTGCCTGAATCTTACCCTCATCAGACTTGGCTTAAAGTTAACATACACACTCTCAGTTAAATTAATTTTATGTTTCAAGTATTCAAAGGGGAAAGGGGGTGTGAGAAAAGAGGAACTAACAGAAGGAAGGGAAGGAAGAAGGGGCTGAGGGGAAAAGGGAAGGAAAGGGGAGAGGAGTTGGATATAAGGGAAACACACTGAAAATGGTAGTATTCAGAAACAAAATACTGGGGAATATGGATAAAGTGAAAAAAGTAAAAATAAAAACAGAGGGAAGATAACATGGAGGGCAATAAAGAGTTGGTAATTATAACTTTGAATGTGAATGGGATGAACTTTCCTATAAAACATAAGAGAATAGCAGAGTGGATTAAAAAAATCAGAATCCTACAATATGCTATTTACAAGGAAACTCATTTGAAGCAGAGATACATATAGAGTAAAGGTAAAAGGTTGGAGCAAAATATATTTTATTTCAACTGAGGTGAAAAAAACAAGGGTAGCAATCCTTATCTCAGACAAAGCTGCTGCAAAAATAGATCTCATTAAAAGGGATAAGGATGGAAACTATATCCTCCTAAAAGGTACCATAAGGGTGGCTAGGTGGCACAGTGGATAAAGCACCGGCCCTGGAGTCAGGAGTACCTGGGTTCAAATCCGGTCTCAGACACTTAATAATTACCTAGGTGTGTGGCCTTGGGCAAGCCACTTAACCCCATTTGCCTTGCAAAAACTAAAAAAAAAAAAAAGGTACCATAGGCAATGAAGCAATTTCAATATTAGATATGTATGTACCAAGTGGTATAGCATCCAAATTCTTAGAGGAGAAGTTGAATGAATTACAGTAAGGCATAGTCAGCAAAACTCTACTGGTGGGAGACCTCAACGTTCCACTCTCAGATTTAAATAAATCTAATCATAAAATAAGCAAGAAGGAAATTAAGGAGGTAAATAGAATGTTGGAAAACCTAGGCATGATAGACCTTTGGAGAAAATTGGGGAATAGAAAGGAATTTACTATTTTTTTTTCTGCAATACATGGCACTTACACAAAAATTGACCTTATACTAGGGCATAAAAACCTAATAATCAAATGCAAAAAGGCAAAAATAAAGAATACATCCTTCTCAGAGCATAATGCAATAAAACTCACATGCAATAATGGCCCATGGAGAGACAGACCTAAAACTAATTGGAAACTAAATAATCTCATTTTAAGGAATGGGTGGATCAAACAACAAATTTATAGAAAGAATTAATGACTTCATCCTAGATAATGACAATAAAAAAAAAACATACCAAAACTAATGGGATACAGCCAAGACAGTTGTCAGGAGATATAGTATATCTTTAAATGCTTACATGAATAAATTAGAGAAAAAGGAAATCAACAAAATAAACATGCAACTAAAAAAATTAGAGAAATAACAAATTAAAAACACACAATTAAATATCAAATTAGAAATTCTAAAAATTAAAGGAGTAATTAATAAAATAAAAAGCAAGAAAACTATTGAACTAATAAATAAAATCAAGAATTGGTTTTATGAAAAAACTAATAAAATTTATAAACCTCTAGTTAATCTGATTTAATAAAAGAAAGAAGATAATCAAATTATCAATATAAAAAATGAAGATGGTGAACTAACCACCATCAAAGAGAAAATCTAAAAGATAATTTGGAACTATTTTGCCAAACTGTATGCCAACAAATCTGAGTGAAATGAATGAGTATTTTCAAAAATACAAACTGCCCAGATTAAAAGAAAAGGAAATAAAAATACTTAAAATGATCCTATTTCAGAAAAAGAAATTAAAGAAACCATCAATAAGCTCCCTAAGAATAAGTCTCCAGGTCCAGATGGATTTACAAGTGAATTCTACCAAACATTTAAGGAATAATTAATTCCTATTCTGCAAAAACTATTTTAAAAAATAGAAGAGGGGGTTTTGCCAAATTCCTTTTATAACACCAATATTGTGCTGATACCTAAACCAGGAAGAACCAAAACAGGCCAAGAAAATTATAGACCAGTCTCCCTAATGAATACTGATGCAAAAATCTTAAATAAAATTTGAACAAGATTTCAGCAAGGTATTACTATTATAATATATCATGATCATGTAGGATTTATACCAGGTAGGCAGAGATTGTTCAATATTGAGGAAAATACTCAACATAATTGAACACATCATTAGCAAAACCAATAGAAATCATATAATTAGTTCAATTGATACTTAAAAAGGCTCTGAAAAATACATCCATTACTACTAAAAATACTAGAAAGTATAGATATAAATGGAGTTTTCCTTTAAATAATAAGCAATACATATATATATATATATATATATATATATAACCATCTACAAATATATGTAATTGAGATAAACTAGAAGCATTTCCAATTAGATCAGGGGTGAAAGAAGGATGCCCATTATCACTACTACTATTCAATATAGAATAAGAGGGGGCGGAGCCAAGACGGCAACAAGAAGGGATCAAGTCTTAGGAGCTCTCTGATAAAACTCATAAGCTAAGGACTCTAACTAAACTTTCGAGAGACAGAACCCACAAAGGGACCCAGTAAGGCAGTTCGACTACTCAAGGTAACCTGGAAAAGAGCAGAAAGGGTCTGCTCCCTGGGATTGGAGGGGCAGCCCGCCAGAGGGGTGGCCCACCAGAGCGAAAGAACTTCAGCCTCCCGGAGGCAGCCCCAGGGTGCTGGGAGCCTTGGCTCACAGAAGCAGGGGAGTCTCCTGAGCTGCACCCCGGGGGAGCACCGGGCACAAAGTGGGGGAACAGCGGGGGACCACTGCCAGAGCGAGCACATGGAGCCCAGCCCTCAGGGCACACAGCCAGCAGCTTGGTCTTTCCCCAGCCCTGATCCAGGAAACAGAAGCAGGCAGAGCCAGTAAGCAGGAGCCTCCACGGTATGAGCCCATTGAGCTAAGGGAGGGGAGTGAAGAGAGACTGCAGAGTGCTTCTGTCCTCTGTCCCTGGAACAGGACTCTGGGGCTCTGACCACATTCAGATCCTGATCCCAGTCTAGGCCCCCCCATAGAACAACAGGGACCCCCCAACTCAGCCCCATGGCAGAGGGGGCCACTTATCCACAGACCAGGAGGGTCTCACACACTGAGACCCTTGTGGGAGTGTCCCAAAAGCTCAGGAAGCACCCCAAAAACCAGGCCCAGGCTGGGAAAATGAGCAAGCAGAGAAATAAGAGGAAGACTATTGAGAAATATTTTGCAAAAGAGCCCAAGAAGGATCAAAACATTCAGTCTGAAGATGAGGAAGCACAAGCTCCTGCATCTAAAGACTCCAAGAAAAACAGAAATTGGGCTCAGGCTATGACAGAGCTCAAAAAAGACTTTGAAAATCAAATGAGGGAGTTGGAAGAAAAACTGGGAAAAGAAAGGAGAGAGATTCAGGAAAAACATGAAAATGAAGTCAGCAGCTTAGTCAAGGAAATCCAAAAAAATGCTGAAGAAAATAGCATGCTAAAAACCAGCTTAGGTCAAATGGATAAAACAGTTCAAAAAGTTAGTGAGGAGAAGAATGCTTTAAAAGGCAAAAATGACCAGATGGAAAAAGAGATAAGAAAACTCTGTGAGGAGAACAAATCCTTCAGACAAAGAATAGAATTCAGGGAGATTGATGAATTTACCAGAAATCAGGAATCAATACTTCAAAACCAAAAAAATGAAAAATTAGAAGAAAATGTGAAATATCTCATTGAAAAAAACAACTGATACGGAAAACAGACTTAGGAAAGATAATTTGAAAATTATTGGAATACCTGAAAGTCATGATCAGGAAAAGAACCTTGACATCATTTTGAAAGAATTACTACAGGAAAATTGCCCTGATATTCTAGAAGCAGAGGGCAAAATAGAAATGGAGAGAATCCACCGATCTCCCCAAGAAAGAGATCCCAAAAAACTAACCCCTAGGAATATTATAGCCAAGTTCCAGAACTCCCAAGTCAAAGAGAAAATACTACAAGCAGCCAGAAGGACACAGTTCAAATATTGTGGAGCTGCAGTCAGGATCACACAGGACTTAGCAGCAACTACATTGGGAGCTCATAGGGCTTGGAATACAATATACCGGAAGGCAAAAGAGCTTAGAATGCAGCCAAGAATGAACTACCCAGCAAGGCTGAATGTCCTCTTCCAGGGAAAAAGATGGACTTTCAATGAACCAGGGGAATTTCAAATGTTCCTTTCAGAATGGCCAGAGCTGAACAGAAGGTTTGATCTTCAGATACAGGACTCAGGTGAAGCATGGAGATTGGAGGAGAGGGGGGAAATATGAGGGACTTAATGAGGATGAACTGCATGTATTGAAAAATGATACTGATAATATTCATATGAACCTTCTCAGTTAATAGAGCAGGTAGAGGGAGCTTTTATAGTTGAAGCACAGAAGAAAGCTGAATTCAAAGATAAAATATGGTGAAAAATGGAGTCAATAGAAAAAAAGGGAAATGGAATGAGAGAAAGAAAAAGGAGAGGGGGAATAGTCAAAGATATTTCACATAAGATTTTTTTTATTACAATGAGCTATTGCAATGATATGGAAGGGGGGAGGCAAGGGGGAATGAGGGAACCTTTGCTCTCATCAGAGGTGGCTAGGAGAGGAAACAGCAAATATACTCAATGGGGTATAGACATCTGGAGTAAGAAGGGGGGGACAGAGGGAAGGGGTGGGGATGTGAATAAAGGAGGAGAGGATGGACCATGGGGGGGAGAGTGGTCAGATATAACACATTTTCTTTTTTTACTTCTTGCAAGGGGCTGGGATTGGATGGCCTGCCCAGGACCATAGGGCCAGGTGGATTCTGGGCCTGAGGGGTGGTATGGGTGCTCAGGGCTTCTTGGCCCCAGGACCAGGGATCTGTCTGCTGCGCCACTCAGCGACCCTACAGCAGAGTCAGAGTGAAAGGAGAGAGAAAATATAGTACATGATAGTGGAGAAATAAGAAAGGAGGGAGTTGCGATCAGCAATGGCACCGTTGGAAAAATATGGAAGTAACTTTTGTGATGGACTTATCATAAAGAACGTGATCCACCCGTGATAGAGTTGTTGGTGTTGGAACAAAGACTGAAGCACATATTTTATTATTATTATTTGGGGGTGGGTGCAGGGCAAGTGGGGCTTGGTGGCCTGCCTGGGGCCACATAGCAGGGTTATCTTTGGGTGTCTGGGGCCGGATTTGGACCCGGGTGCTCCTGGATCAAGGGCCAATGATCTGTCTACCACCCAGCCACCCCTACTATTATTATTATTTTATTTTATTTTGGGTCTTTTTTTTTCTTCTTTTTGGTTTTTGCAGGGCAGTGGGGATCGGGTGGCTTGCATGTCACATGGCTGGGTGATTGTTGGGTTTACAAGGCTGGATATGGACTCAGGTGCTCATGGCTCCAGGGCTGATGCTTCCTCCGTTGCGCCACCTGGCTACACCTATAATTATTACTATTATTTTTTTTAATTTTAATTCTTTTTCTCTCCCCTTTACTTTTTTCACCCAAGCAAGTCTATCTATATTCATAGGGGAGGGGTATTTTGTTTAATTGTAAACAAGAATATTTTATTAATATAAAAAACCATTTGTACAAAATGAGAATAAAAAATAAATTAAAAAATATATAGAATAAGAAATGTAAGCCTTAGCAATAAGAGAAGAAAAAGAAATTGAAGGAATAAGAATTAACAGTGAGGCAGCAAAATTTTAACTCTTTGTAGATGATATGATGGTATACTTAGAGAACCCAAGAAAATCATCTAAAAACTTGCTAGAAACAATTAAATTCAGCAATGTAGTAGGATAGAAAGTAAAACCACACAAATCATCAGCATTAATATATATATACATATATATATATATATACATATATATATATATATAAACAAAACTCAAAAGCAAGAGATAGAAAGAGAAATTCCATTTAAAGCAACTGCAGATAATATTAAATACTTGGGAATCCACCTCCCAAGGGAAATCCAAAAATTGCATGAACACAATGACATATATAAATAAATAAAGTCAAATCTAAACAATTGGGAAAATGTCAATTGTTCATGGCTAGGTTGAGTTAATATAAAAATAATATTCTATCCAAATTAAATTACTTATCAGTGCCATACCAATCAAACTACCAAATAATTATTTTACTGAGCTAGAAAAAAATCATAACAAAATTCATCTAGAGTAACAAAAGATCAGATATCAAGGGTACTAATGAAAATAAAAGTAAAGGAAAGTGACCTAACTTTTCCAGATCTAAAACTATACTACAAAGCAGCAGTCATCAAAACTCCCTGGGATTGGTTAAGAAATAGAATAATGGATCGGTAGATTAGGATGGGTTCAAAAGAAACAGTAGTAAATGACTGCAGTAATCTACTGTTTGTCCAACCAAAGACATTAGCTTCTAGGCTAAGAACTCACTATTGGCAAAAATTGTTGAGAAAACTGGAAAATAATATGGCAAAAACTAGGCATAAATCCACATCTCACACCTTATACCAAAATAAGATCAAAATGAGTACAGGATTTAGACATAATGTGCAACACCATAGACAAATTAATAGACCAAGAAATACTCTGTCAGATCTATAGAAAGGGGAGAAATTTATGACCAAACAAGAAATAGAGTACATTTTAAATTACAAAATGGATGATTCTGACTTAGTATATTTAAAATAATTAAACCAATGCTACCAAAATTAGAAGGAAAACAGAAAGCTTGAAAACAATTTTCAAAGGCAGGGGTTCTGATAAAGACCTCATTTCTAAAGTATATATGACAATTCTATCCAAATTAAATTACTAGGGGGCAGCTAGCTGGTGCAGTGGATAGAGCACTGGCCCTGGAGTCAGGAGTATCTGAGTTCAAATCTAGCCTCAGACACTATGAACAGACAGTTTTCAAATGAAGAAATCAAAGCTATATATAACCATATGAAAAAATCTCCAAATCATTACAGATCAGAGAATCACAAATTAAAACAACTATGAGGTATTACTTCACACCTATCAGATTGGCTAATATGGGAAAAAAAAGGGGGGAAATGATCAATGTTGGAGAAGTTGTGGAAGGATTGATATATTAACACATTGTTGATAGAGTTGTGAATTTATCCAACCATTCTGGAGAGTAATATGGAACAATGCTAAAAGAGCAATAAAACTGATCATACCCTTTGACCTAGCAATTCCAATACTAGGCCTATATCCAGAAGAAATAATTTAAAAAATGGGGAAAGTCCCACATGTTCCAAAATATTCATAGCAACTTTTTGTAGTGGCAAAGAATCAGGAAACTGATATCAGTTGGGGAATGACTGAACAAGTTATGGAATACTATTGTTTATAAGAAACTATAAATGGTCAGGCTCTAGAGAAGTGTGGAATGAATTACAGGATCTGATGCTGAATGAAGGGATCAGAACCAAGAGAACATTGCACACATTCACAACAGCATTGTGAGTTGATTAACCTTGATTGATGGATGTAGCTGCTCTCAGCAGTTCAGACAGTTAGGACAATCCTATTAGACTGGATATGGACAATGCTATTCCCATCCAGAGGAAGAAGAACAAAACATAGCAAAACAAAAACAAAAACAAAAAACTTCAGAATCTGAATGAACACATATTCACATTTTTAAAAATTTCTCTTATGTATTTCTTTCCTATCACATGGTTTTCTTTCTTTTCCCTTAATCCTAATTCCTCAAACCAAAAATGACTAATTTGTAAACATGTTCAACACAATGTGTTTGTACAATATTCACCTGACTGTTCATCACTGAGGGGAGGGAGGTGAGAACAGAAGGTGGAAGGAAATTATGCAACTTAAAAATATACATATACACATGAGTGAATGTTGAAAAACTTTCATAACATGTAACTAGAAAAATGAATAAATAAAAAGTTTTATAAAATGAAAAAGGAGGATAACCAACAACCTGTGAGACCTTGGAGACAAACTAGTTTATCTTCTCTGAAATTCAATTTCTGGATATTTGAAACTGGAATAAAAATGCTAAATCTACCTGCCTTAACAAGATTTTTATAGGACTCAAATAAAATAAGGTATATGAAAAAGATTTATAATAATCAAAGCACTACACTCCAAGAAAGAAATTAACTTTTAAAAAAATATGTGATAAAGAAAAGTAATGAATGTTTCAAACCCACTATTCAATATGTTTTACAGTCACATTTTCCTTGGGTCTTTGGTTTTCTCTGACAAACAAATCCTAATTATTTTGAAGAGATCAGTTAGTATGCTTCAGAACAAAATGAAATTTCTGAAAACAAGCTCAAAATACCAAGTGAAGTCCAGACTCATTTCAGAACAAACAAAATCACCTGAAAATGTTTCATATGTTTTTTTCATCCATTCATTCAGTTTTTAAAGATCAGAGTCATGTCCAGGATAGGACTATTTTCCTAAAGTAAGGCAGACAAGTGTTCATGAAACTAAGTAATAGGAAGAAGGGATACAAGTGGATAGGAAAGAGAATTATTTTATAATACTTTGTATAGATCTCTCATTTTTCTACTTGAGAACATGCATCCTGCCAAGTGCATGAACTTGCTGAGGGGAAGAAACTGTTCAGGTTGTCTTACCCGTTTGTGTCCCAATTAACTAATGTAGTGGTTTACACATACTAGGAGTCTGATAAATATTTGTTGAACTAAATTGTATTCATAAACACAGTTTTTAGGGAATGGGGTAGTAAGACTGGTTCTTTTATCCCCAGTTGGTCTATCCTACTTGTTCATCTATTTTTCAAGCTTAATATTGTTTTACTCTTCACTTTCTACCTTCCTATCTCAACTTTCATCTGTTTTCAAATTCTTTCCTTACTCACCTTTCCTGAGTTGAGTGTCTCTTAAATGTTTCTTGCTAGTTCTTTGAGATTAACCCTAAAAGGTCCAACATAGCAGAAGGACTTCCAACTGAAAACTGGGGTGAGTAAAAGGATGGTAATCCTAGATTAAATGGATATGGCAGTAGTTGACCCAGCCTTGATAAAGGCAGATCACTGCCATCACAAACATTAGTGATGATTTCTTTGGTGAGGGATAAGAATGGATAGGAGCACTAAGAAGAAATGAGAGGAACCAAGGGTGACTGCTGCTCTTTCCCAATAAGAGTCACCCAGATACCTTCCTAGCAAGGCCTTTCTAGGTAACCTAACCCCAGTCACAGCTATAATTAAAAATTAAAAGCATCATGTGTTTGAGTATTTTTTAGATCATTGGCAATAAGTTAAAAAACAATCAGCTTGACCATGTATCATTTCCAGTCAGGAGTTGAGATATCTCGAATTAGCAAACTGCTTATGTCTGTCTATTTTTTTAATCATTTGAACATGATATGAAATAAAGAATCACTGTAAATATATAGTTATTATGAGGAAAAGAAATGAGCTAGTGGATTCAGGTAAGTGCTATGAAATGATTGTACATTCCATATAATGCATCATTATATTTGACAACAAAAGTTTGTCTCACCCATTAAGAATGTCTGTATGTAGAAATACTCAACTGCAGAAATACAAATTTGCAATGAATTTGTAATAGTTGATTTTAGGGCATTCATTACTTTTAGAAATAGGATATACTTTATAAGTATTATTCATAATTTGTCTACCACTTCACATTTATAACTTATTGCATGGGGGGCAGCTAGATGGATAGAGCATTGGCCATGGAGTCAGGAGAACCTAAGTTCAAATCCCGACTCAGACACTTAATAATTGCCTAGCTATGTGACCTTGAGCAAGTCACTTAATCCTATTGCCTTAATAAAATAAAAATATACAAAACAATTTAAAATAACTTAATGCATCTCTGCAAGTCTTTGAAATATAATCTAGTACTTTAACTTTGTCCACATTCAGCTATTATGGAGTACCTCTCTACCTGTCCAAGGTTAGGTTAAAGCTCATAAGAAATCAGAAAAGAATTCTTATTCTACTGGGCTCTTCACAATCCATAGACATGTACTGATATTGAGATTTTTTTATTTAAATAAGTTGTATTTAAATATTAATATGCCTTCAATCAATACAAACAGTTGAACTAAAATAAATTTCCCTTTTTCCATATTATCAAAAACTAGTTTTGAAACAATGAAGCAGAAATAAAAAGAACTGATTACACCGGAGTCTTAATTCCTTAATCTTCTCTCTTGTATTTCTTGCTGTCACCAAACTTTTCTTTGCTTGCCCTGAAAAAAAACACTCATTTCATACGAATTCTGTTTGATTCAAATGAAAGACAACCTATGGTTAAACAAGTTTTAATGATATTATTACTCCAAATTTGAGCAGAGGATGTCCTTCAGTTACCTGTACCTTCTATTTGACTTGTTTTACTGTATTTTCCATATATATGTATTATAAAGCATGCATTTTAATCCTTACCATTCCAAAGACCAAAAGAAGACCCTCAGAGAGCAGAAGCCAAGGCAAACACCATGAATCCATCTTGCATCCGTAGCTAAGAGCTGCAAACCAAGAAATTCCAGATGTGTTGTACTTACAAAGTGGCAAACAACATAAATTGTAGCCTTTGATCTGTGAGAGGCACCTAATAGATTAGTCTGTTTCTGGAACAGTTCAAATCATGGAGACAAAATCCTTAGTACCTTTCTGAGGTTGTGAAGTTTGTTCATTTATTTTTAAGAGTCAAGCATCTGGAAGGAACCAACCTGGCAGGTTAAATAGCTGATCTTTATTTCCTGGTGAATGAAAGTAAATCACACATGATTAAAAAGATAAGCAATTAATTTTAAGCCATGCATCTATTCCTCCATTCAATAATCTATTATAAAGTGTTAATTAATGGAGTGCCCAATGTATGTTTAATGACTGATAGACTGATGATCAAGTGGCTGAGATTACAGGAGAGATGAACCCACTTGAGTCTTTGATTACCTCTTCCTTTGGAGGCTATCCAGGTCCATAAATAGATAGGAATCTCCTTGAAAATATCAAGTTCCTAGGAAATTTAGGACCTATCTTTCCATTTATAGGAGGAAAAATGCCCCAACTACCCTGCATAATACTGTGCAGTTTTACTATTTCCAATTATGTTTGCAACCACATACATTTGTTTTCTAGACCTGTTTGTATTCGGTTTATTAAAAATGTGGTTTATTGAAGGGATGACCTTTCTTTTCCCTTTTCAAGGATATCCAGAGAAAAAATGGAGAGAAATGAAACCAGTCATCATAAATCAAAAATTTATATTGGAACAAAACTTAGAAGCCAATCCAAATATCTTATTTTACAAGTTCAGAAAGTGAGACCCCAAGGGATGAAGTGACTAGGCCCAATTCACACAAATAGTAAATTACAGATCTGAAGATCAATTCCACATCCACTGAATTCAAGTTCTGAAAGGGAATTTTCTTCTCTGGATAGATGGGTAGTTATGGAAAAAGAAGAAAAAAGCTAAAGAATGATTGGGTGATTAGAAAACACCTGTGGCCTCTGTACTTGTTTTAGGCCACTTGCTAATTATTCTATGGGAATTTTCAGAAATGAAAGATGTTACCATTTGCTACATTTCATTCTCAAGTTCTAGAGATCCATTGATTATTTTTTAATTTTATCAGTTCAATGATTGATAACTATCAGTCATTATTAAACTGTTAATCTGTAGTGAAATCATAGGTCTAGTCCCTATTCCTTTCTTGAGTTACTTAACTGAAACTTATTTGCAAGTTAGACATGATTTTTATATATAATATCAATGTTTATTTGAATCAAAGAATATAGGTCACTTGAGAACAACTGTTCTTTCCCTGGTAACCTATACAGTTCTGAGGATGATTATTACTTTGAGGATTCGAATTTGACACACTCAGTTATTGATTGAACATGGAGAAATTGAAACCAAATGTTTAATCAGAAACTCAGTTCTCTTTTCCTGTAATCCAAGACATAGCAGTAGGGGTGGGACAGGGGAAAAATTTTGTATCGAGTGTTCCCATGCACTGGATGCCAAGTGTCCTGTACCAGACACGGAGAGGCAGCAATAGAACTATTTTGTAATTGCATATATACTGAACCACTCTTAAGAGATAAGAAAAGCAATTAACCAAAGGGTTAACATCCTGAATTCCAGGCTATTAAATAAAGGGATGGGAGTCTCCTTGAAAATATCAAGTTCCTAGGAAATTTAGGACCTATCTTTCCATTTATAGGAGGAAAAATACCCCAACTACCCTGCATAATACTGTGCAATTTTACTATTTCCAATTATGCTCATTGTTTACTAACTGAATTATAAAATTCAATCATTCACAATGAGTGTCTAGAGCCTGAGAATATCAGGTAGTAGATCTCATTTCTGAACATTCCCAAAGTACAGCAGGAGACATTCCTTATCTTTATCTTTATTTCATCTTTTTTTTCTCTTTCCCTATTACTATCACGTCTTTAACTGGGCGGTTTTAACCCTCTGGTAGCCTGGTAAAGTTAATGGATCCCTTCTCAGACAAATATTCTTCAATGAATTAATTAAAATACATAAGATTATAGTGAAATAAATTCTTCTATAATTTAATTATTATCATGATTATTATTATTATTTTTTTTTAAATCAAGTTAACAGATCTCCCATTTTCTTTAACTCATCTACTGTTATTCTGCCTTAATTTCCCTGACTCTACTCTCTAAGTTAAGGAAATCTAATGATATTATTAACCTGGGAAATTGGTATCAAGCATAAATGAGCATTCAAAGAAGATATGTGGAATGCCTTGTATCACTATAGTAACTAATGACAAAAAAGTCCTTTGAAATCTTTTACCTTATATACTATTCAAAATTCTAGAGAATAAGTAGGTCAAAAATCTATTCATTGTCAAATTAAAAAATATAGAGGGAATTTAATGAAAGAGTCAGATGAACTGTGTCTAGAAACCAACATTTAATGCTTATTTGAAGGGTTTCCTTTATATCATTCCATTTAGGGTAGATAGGAAAATAATTTTTCATTTAGTGGACAATTTCAGTCTTCCAGCAGCTAATAATACCTGCTTCTTGCTATCTGCTCTTTCCATATAAATCCTGATATTAGCAAATATTTAAGGACTGTTAAATGTTTATTTATAAACCATTATGGGTCAGTTTGCACAATGTCTGTAATAAGATACCAAGTAATATTTCTCTTGACTGGATGTCAAATTATAAAGCCATCTCTAATCCTAATGTACATGGCAATAAGTTGGACAACAAATATGAACAGTGTGGCAAACTCTCAATATGTCAAATTCAAATCCTTAAAGGACAGCAGTTCTCAGAATTGCCCAGGCTACCAGAGAGAGAATAGTTTTTCTAAAGCAATCTGCATTCTTTGACTAAATAAGCACTAATATTTTATACAAAAATCAAGTCTGACTTGTGAATAAGTATCAATTAAGCAACTAAAAAAGGGGATAGGACTAGACCTGTGATTTCAATACAGATTACCATTGCAATAATAGAGCCTTCAAAGACTAAACTTATCCTTCTTTATTGAAGAAGACCAAAATGACCTCATTATGTTTGAGACAAATTACAATGTGTCTAACTGTGGTTAATCAGACTAATACAAGCTCGGGAATGCTCTACCACAGTTTGACCACAAATAGTCCATGTGAACACAAGGGTGCTTACTCTAAATTTATGAGTGTCATATTTCCTTTGAGTTACTGCAATTCTGCCCTTCTCATTTATGCAGCACCCTCACTGATGAGGGCACACCATGTTGGACAGTCTTGTACTAGTGTCTCCCATGCTGTACTATCATTTCTAAAGTCATTTTGCTGAACTCATTGCTATATGCCTGTGAATCCTGCACCATATCAGGAAACTGAATCACTTCCATTTAAACTTAATAAGAATCTGAAGATCACCTGGCAGGAGAAGATGCCATAAATGGAGGACGTTTCTCGAGATAAACTGCCTAGCATTCCAACATTAATACAAAGAGTACAACTATGATGGACTGGCCATGTTGTTCAAAGGCCAGACATACACTTGCCAAAAATAGTATTCTTTGGAAAACTTGCACAGCACAAGTGCTCACAAGGATATCAGAAGTGATACCAGGACACCCTGAAGGTCTCTCTTAAGAACTAATTGAAGGTAGTTAGTCTAATACCTCTTCTCTCCCTCACTATCATTTAGAGTCTCCCCAATACTGGGCAAGTTCTGTCAATTCGAGTGTCTACCTCGTTGTTAATATGTACCTCCCTGGAAGGGACACTGACAAAGTAAGTGAACTTGTCCACAGTACTCAAAACTTCTCCATTTGCTGTAATTGATGGATGGTGTGATGCTGGCTGATGGAGCACTTGTATTTTCTTGGTATTAAATGTTAGGTCAAAATGAGCACAAGCAGCAGAGAATTGATCCATATTTTGCTGCATCTCAGCTTCAGAGGTTACACTGAGGGCACAATCATCTGCCAACAGAATTCCATGCACCAACACTCTCTCCACTTTGGTCTTGGCTTGTAGCCTTTTCAAGTTGAAGAATCTACCATCAGAGTAGTAGCGGACCTTGATGCAGGGTTCATACTCAGGGAAGGAATTTGATTGAAAACCTCATTCTTTTTAAAGCATGGGAAAAAGGACACATTCTTGATTCACTCCATTGGTGACCAGGAAATCATGAGAACATCGTCCACTATCCAGAACCTAAGCAAGTATGCTTGCCATCATAAGATTGAAGTACAATAACTTCTCCAGGCAATGAAATTTTGACATAATTTTCCATAAAGCCTCATGACTGACAGCATCAAAGACCTTGGTCAGATTCATAAATGTTGTATGCAGATCTCTGCTCTACTCCTGACATTTTTTCTAGAGTTGTTAGGCAGCAAATATTGAATGTTCCTTGATCCTTTCTGAAGCCACAATGGCTCTCAGGGAGATGACCATCTTCCAGGTGAAGAATCTTACCAGCAATGATTAAAAGAGAAATACTCCTGTGATTGTCACAAGACCTTTATAGAGATGGACAATGAATTGAATTCTTGAGGGATAACCTCTTAATGACAGATAATCTGGAAAATTCACTCAACTTTTGGATGAACAATGGACTCCTTACCTTGTAGATCTCAGCTGGAATAGGATCAGCACCAGATACTTTATCACTTTAAAGGAGCCTATGGCATTCAAAAATCTCTTCTTCAGTCGGATCTTCAACTAAGGACTGATTGACTTCAACTTGACATAAATGATCAATTGATTCTGCATTGATTTATGATGGTCTGTGAAGAACACAATGGAAATGTTCAATCCATCTCTCTAGGATCATGTCCCTATGTTAATCAATGGGGCTCCATCAGCATTGAGCATTTGAGATACACAATATGTCTTTGGCTCATAAATAGCTTTCAAGGCATCATAAAAGCATTTTGTTTTATTACTATTTGCATAAAACTGAATTTCATAAATTCAATTTTGGCTCATAAAACTGAGCCAAGAATCCTAAATTTCTCTAAACTTCACTTGTATGTTTGATGAAATTAAATGTTACCTTCTTAGAAATGAATGAGTATAACCTGCTGGTAAACCTGTAGATTTCTCATTTTTTATTTAGCAGTTCTGTATTTTTCCAACATTTTCATCAACCCAGTCTTTATGTTTGCAAGTATTCTGACCCAGATGAGCAAATGTGGTGCTATACACTATATCTTTTCTGTTCTATTTTTAGCAACAGTGTGCTGCTCAATTTTCCCTCCAATTTAGCAACAAAGTATTTCTGCTCAGAGAGACACTCTAATCTGTTGACATTAGTTCTTCTTGTAGTCACTTTGCCTTAGGGCCTTTGCTTTGGTTGAATGTGAATATTTAGCTTGGAAAGGATGAGTCTATGATCATTTCAGCACTCTGCACCACACATTGCCTTTATCACTCTCGCATCCTGTCGGTCTCTTCTCCCTACAATCACATAGTATGGCAAAATTGCTGTGAGGGTGCATTCATAAAGTTTTATTGCATTTAGGTAAATGGAAAGCAGTGTTTATGATGAGAAAGTCATGAGAAATACAAGTCTTCAGTAGTAGTTGACCATTGCAATTGCTGTTTCTAACTTCCTCCCAAGGACTCCCTGCCATGTCTGATAGTTGGAGCCTACTACAGCATAAAAGTTACTCAGAAGTATAAGCTTGTCCTCTTTTTGTACATTGGTGATAAGGCTCTCCAAGGCTTCACAAAATTTTTCTTTGATTTCATTGACTTCACAGAATTTTTCTTTGACATCATGTTAGGAATCATAGGCATTAATGACAGTGGCATGGCATTTTCCTGCAAGTGGCAATCTCATTATCATAAGTCTGTCATTCACTCCTTTTGGTAGGCATTCAAACTTCTTGATTAAATTAGCTTTTATTGCAAAATCTACTCCAGTTTCCTGGCACTCACCTTCACTACAGTCACTCCAGAAAAAAATGTGTATCCAGCTCTGGCCTTCATTTGCCAGCTTTGTTTCTCTCAAGGCTATTATTTGGATATGATACCTGTTGAGTTCTCTTGCAACAAGAACTGTTCGACTATCAAGTCGACTGGAACTTGTGTTACCTATGAATGTACGCACATTCCAAGAAGTGAACAATGTGATCCTTAAAAGGGCTGCTCAGTCACCTGGGGGCTGCCAAAGCTCACTGCTGCCTTCAGGGGGGAAACAACCCTATGGCCTAGGCTACCTACATGCAGGGTTGTGACTACAGCTCCCAGTGTATCCACGCTTGCTGCTTCATCACTTGCCTGTCACCACAGAACTTTGAGAAAGGAATGGCAAAGTGGTATAGGCGATGTCTTTTGCATAAGTTAGATTTAAGATAGGTAGAGTTGCATGAAGTTGTTGGTCTCATCATTGTCCAGGTGGCAAATCAGAGTCACGACAACTGGTGGTGCAATGGATGACCTTGGTATCTTTAATGTCTTATCAAACTTATCAAGCACAATGCCTGCTTCAGATGACTTCATGATTGTTGGAACTAATTGTTCTCATTGGTTTATTCTACCAATAGAAGACTTCATATACTTGGGGTAGACACTCCCCAACGCACTGATAGCTTTGAGACCCCTCAATTACCCTGCCATCTGCCAAACCAGTTTACTAAATTATGACAGCTCTACACGCTACAGCTTTTTGGAGCCACAGGTGAAAGTTAGGTAGCTCAGGTGGACATCAAAGGTGGAAAGCAATCCTGAAAAGGACTCAGCAGTCCTCACATTGGAGGTATTCATCTTCTTTTACACACTTTACACCCTGCCTGATGCGTAGCAGAACTTGAAAGGATTCTCAATACATTGAAGACCCTTGCTAGTCTTCTGAAGACACCTGTCATGTCTACTTTTTCTACCTGGTGCTCATATTATGGATGAAGTTTCATTCAACCCTAAGTACATTGCCTTCAAAAAATGGACCTCACAGTCTTTGGGGTGTGTTAAAGCCAAGCCTTAAAAAAGGTAAACTGACATCCAAGGTCCCACAAGCATTAAATGACTGAAATTTGTTCTCAGGTTTTCTATTTCCACATTCTTTTAATTGCTTCACAAATATATATATGTGTGTGTGTGTGTGTGTGTGTGTGTGTGTGTGTATGTGTGTGTGATATGATAGTGATGATTTTGATGATAACCTGTGTACCTTTCCATGTCTTAAATAATTTTTGCACTTTTACTTAAAAATATCTTGGCTTGCTTTATCTGCACAACTCTATTGATTTTCTCTGGTCTGGTTTCTCTCCTCTTGGGTTCCACTGCTTAACCTTGATCTTGATGTTATTCAGTCTTACTAACCTTCCAACATCAGCTGCAGGAAGAATTTTTAGGATACTTACCTATTGTGTCCAGCATTATCATATCTCTAATTTCAACATCCATAAAACATTTGCAAACTTTGTAAAACTTTCAGGTACATTTAACTTCTAAGTGATAATTCTATTGACTCAATTCATTATTTTGCTATGATTTATGATAAGCTTAAAATATATTTCTGTCTTGGCCTTAGATTATTTATCTATAAACTAGAATCTGATAAATTAACTTCCTCCAATGAGAGCATCCACTAAGACTCAGGGCTTGGCTATTCATCTTTCTCTATACTCTTCTCTTTGTTGACCTTTTCAGCTCCCATATATCTAATGATAGCTGGAGATTTACAGATAGATAGGTGAGTAGATATAGAAAGAAAGAAAGAAAGAAAGAAAGAAAGAAAGAAAGAAAGAAAGAAAGAAAGAAAGAAAGAAAAGAAAAGAAAGAAAGAAAGAAAGAAATATAGATAGATAGATAGATAGATAGATAGATAGATAGATAGATAGATAGATAATAGATGATAGAAAGATAGATAGTTGGAGGGACTGAGTGTAGGTGTGCATATACATATATATATGAATTATATATGTTGTGAATATATGGATGTATATGTTTCTATTTGTGTATGTATGTATTATGTATGTATGTATGTATATATCCCTATTCTACTTCCTGAATTAAAGTCCGCATTAAAGTCTCACAGAAAATTCACTTGGATGAACTGCTTACATTTCAAGTCAATATGACCAATCAATCAGTCAATCCTGAAGTCAGTTTTTGTCAATCATAGATCATAGAATCATTGATCTAGAAATGGAAGGGACATCAGAGATCATTTAATAAGAAATGAAACTTATTGCAAGTTTTACTTTATAAGATATCTGGAGGATTTTGACAGGCAAAGTCAACATGGCAAGATAGAGAAAGTATTCTGTTTTCTAACAATGTTTCCTTTCAAATAACTTTAAAATAATGCCTCAGATTGAATTTTGGAGTGATAGAGTAAAAAAAGGTTAGAATAAGGCAATCTTCCAATCTAAGACAATACAGAAGGTCAGAAAAAGAGATTTGTAACACAGGGGAGGAGGCTGACCTGGAGCCCATGTGTATGAAACACTGGTGGTGGGACTAAGTAGTGGTGACAAAAGCAGCAGCAGGTTCAGGAGCTCTCAGTCCTGAAATGTTAAGGGTACCTGAAAACTGGTCATAAAGATTGGATGCAGGACCAGATTCTATAAATACTTCTGAATCATAGTTCCAGAACAAAGGGGAGATCTTTTAACCAAAAGGGGGGGTGAACACCCTGAAAGGTAGGATTATTTTTGGTCCCAAGGAATCAGGGTCCCTAAGGAACAATATTGTTTCTGGTCTCAAAGTAACAAGGCCCCCTAGGGAGGAGTGTTAATTGTAGGCCCCAGATATCAGGGGCCATTCCTAGGTAAGGACTAGAGTAAAGTCAAGGAAAACTGAAACTACTTAAAACTTCAAAACCCCAGAACTAGTCCTGAAAACAGCAATGTGAAAAAGCCAGAAATTTGTGAAAGTGCTCCTCTACCTACCCTACCCCACCACAATGGGAATAAAACCAAACATTGAGGTATAATTCAAAATCAAGAAATAATATGGGAAAATTAGCAAAGAACAACAACCAAAAAACTGACCATTAAAATCTTTTATGTGACAGGAGAGACCAAGACACTAACTCAGAAGACAATGACATCAAAACAGTGATAAACCAAATCTAAAAGAAATGATATTATTCAATTATGAGCCCAACAAAAAATTCCTGGAAGTTCTAAAAATTTGTTTTCAAAATCAAAAGTAGAAGAGAAAAATTAGGTACAGAAAGGAAATAAAGGAAGAAAATTATGGCAAGACAGTTAACAGATTGGTAAAAAAAAAAGGTGCAAAAAATATTGAAAAAATATCACCTTAAAAATGGCCAAATGGCAAAAGAGGGACAAAAATTAACTGGAAAAAATATCTCCTTAAAACTCATAATTAGTCAAATAGAAAATGAGGTACAAAAGCTCAGTGAAGAAAATAATCCTTTAAAAATTAGACTTTGGCAAGTGGAATCGAAAGACTCTATGAGACATTGAAAAACAATCAAAGAGGAAATCAACAATCAAGAGAATGAAAAATAAGGGGCGACTAGGTGTCATAGTGGATAGAGCACCAGCCCTGATGTCAAGAGGCCCTGAGTTCAAATCCAACATCAAGCAATTAATAATTACCTAGCTGTGTGACCTTGGGCAAGTCATTTAACCCCATTGCCTTGCAAAAACAAAACAAAGCAAAAAGAATTAAAACTAGTAAAAATTTTGAAATTTCTCATAGGAAAACCAACTGACCTGGCAATAGGTCTAGAAGAGATCATTTATAAATTATTAGATTATCTGCAAGGCATGACCAAACAGAGACATCATATTTCAAGAAATGATCAAAGAAAACCACCTTAATATCTTCAACCAGAGGGTAAAATAGCAATTGGAGTCCAAAGAACTCACAGCTATATATAGTCAAATAACAAATGTTCTAATCATTATTGAGCAGAGAAATTCAAATTAAAATTGCCCTCATTAAAATAACTCAAATTCAACTAATCAAGTCAGACTTATGATTGGCAAAAATGATATAAGGAGAAAATGGCAACTGCTGGAAGGAATGTGAAAAAAATTTGGACAGTAATTTATTGTTAGAGGAAATTATGAATTGATTCATCCATTTTGGAGAATAATATGAAATTATACCTAGCTAATTATAAAACAGTATTACACTGTTTACCCCCAATACCATTAGTAGATCTGTTTCCCAAAATTATTAGAGAAAAAGAAAAAGAACATATCTTAAAATATTTGTAACAATTCTCTTAGTTGAAGAATAGAGTAGGAAATTGACATGATGTCCATAAATTGGGAATGACTGAATAAATTGTGTTATGCAATTGTGGTAGAATATCATTGTGATCTAAATAATGATGAGTAACCTGGTTTTAGAAAAACATGGAAAGACTTGCTTGAAATATTGCAGAGTGAAAGAAGTAGAACTATCAGATTGTCATATACAATGCTAGCAATGTCAATCAAAGAGTAAGAGAAAATGACTAAGCTATTTTGAGTAATATGACCATTCAAATCAACTATGAAGGACTTATGACAGAAAATGCTAACCACCTCCAGAAAAAGAACTGACATATTGGAGTATGTATTGTATGGTTCCACATACATATCTGTATCAAATGTGGACCTTCTCTAATGTGGAGTTGGGAGGGAGGAAAGGAGACAACACAAAACTCAAAATGCAACAAAAAATTTTAAAATAATAAAACATACTAAAAGTGAAAACTCCCAGGATTATTATAGCCAAGTTCCAGAGCTCCCAGGTCAAGGAGAAAATGCCTTAAAGCTGTCAAAAATAAAACATTTCAATTCTTTATAGGCACTGATG
Source organism: Macrotis lagotis (assembly GCF_037893015.1). NCBI lineage: Eukaryota > Metazoa > Chordata > Mammalia > Peramelemorphia > Peramelidae > Macrotis > Macrotis lagotis. The sequence continues at coordinate 440,364,650 of NC_133666.1, forward strand.
ATCAGAGAAGATTTATCAGCTACCCCATTAAAGGAGCAGAGGATTAGAATATGTTAATCTGGAAAGTAAAACAGTTGGGATTATGACCAAGAATAACAAAATAAAATTTAATCCTTTAGGGAGAAACAGTATTTAATGAAATAAAGGACTTTCAAGCATTCTTGATGAAGACATGAAAGTGGAATAGAAAAATTGACTTTGAAATATAAAACCAAGTGAAGCATAAAAAAAGGTAAACATGAAAGAGAAATCATAACAGATGAGGTTAAACACTTTACCTTCTACATTGGAAGATAATATATGTCTTCTAAAAATATTATCTTATTCAACATTGTACTAGAAACACGTGCAATAGAACTACAACAAGCAAGCAGTTTCTTGGGTTGGCTTAAGAACAGAAAAGAGAAGGGAATATATTGATTTACAAAAATTTTAGGTGCTGATCTTCATCTTATTATCCTGTATAGTAATAAATTATTGATTCTTTGCCTGACTACTAATCTTCATAACATCTGATCATCTAAACTGAGTTTTTGGGGGGCAGCTAGATGGTCCAGTGAATAGAGTACTGGGCCTGAATTCAGCAAGATCTGAGTTCAATCTGACCTCAGACACTAACCAGTTATGAAACCCTGGGTTAAATCATTTAACCAATTTGCCTCATTCCTCATTTAAAAATGAAGACAGGGGCTACTAGGTGGTGCAGTGGATAAAGCACCAGCCCTGGAGTCAGGAGTACCTGGGTTCAAATCCGGTCTCAGACACTTAATAATTACCTAGCTGTGTGGCCTTGGGCAAGCCACTTAACCCCAATTTGCCTTGCAAGAACCTGAAAGAATAATAATATCAATACTATCTGTACAGTGTTTGAAAAGTTGAAAGGAAGAAACATTTAATGAAACTGCATTTAACATCAATTTTTTTAAAGTTGTTTGGGTTGATAAACTCTTCTTTGTCCTTATCTCATCTTTATTCTTTGCTATAAGTGAGATCTCTTATGGAAAAATACTTTAAGAAATGTGAGATGTATAAAAAGAGGTCAATTAAATGTATTTTGATTGATTTTTTATTTATGAAGGGAAGACACAAAATCAACTTTGCAAATTAAAAAAGAATCTTATTAGCTATGAATGACTGAACAACAAGATATGTGATTAGTTCTATTTTATTTTACTTTCAGAACCCATTTTTAGTTCAATTTGGGGCACACATTTTAGGAAGAACACTGACAGGAGAGTGACCAAAATGTTGAAAGGCATAGAGATTGCTTAAATGAAAATTAATTTAAAGAAATGGAAATGAATAAGGTTGCCTTAAAGTATTTGAAGATTATTATATGAAAAAAAATCAGGCTTTTTCTACTTGATCCTAGAGGCAGAAATTATGAGCAATGGGAGGAAATTGCAAAGGAAATAGTATCTTTTGATTCAATAAAAAGGGGACTTCCAAAAAATCTGAGCTGTCCTAAAGCAAATAAACTAATTCAGGAAGTGCTAAATTCATCATTGAAGGTCTTCAAGTGAGACAAGATGGCTAGATTGTGTATACCCCCAGCAGTCCATCCAGCTGAGACATCCCCCATCACCTAAGGTTGAATTAGTTGATGTAAGTTGAGGTGGACCAGAGTCATCTTTTTGCTTTGGCCCTGTGAAAGTATGGTAAAGGATTGTCAGCCTTTCCTTCTGTTTGGGGGAAGCCCCCTAGGGAAAGTAAGACCAAATTTGGGGATAGACTTGGTTCCTAGACGAGCAAGCAGATTATTAACCTTTCACTCTCTTTTTAATTTGAGATAGCAGCAAGTGGGAACAAAAGTAGAGGGAGCATTTCCAAACACTGAAGGTCCAATGTATCAACCCAATCACAGAGAGGTAGCAGCTATATTGCATTTGCATATGTGATAAACTACTACATGTAACAATAAAGAGACCAAGTGGCCAACAGGTTAGCATAACTGAACTCTAGCCGCTTATCAAAAGTGGAGATTGTCTGAATGATAACAACTTCTTTTTTTTTTTTTTTTTTGGTTTTTTGCAAGGCAAATGGGGTTAAGTGGCTTGCCCAAGGCCACACAGCTAGGTAATTATTAATTGTCTGATATCGGATTTGAACCCAGGTACTCCTGACTCCAGGGCCGGTGTTTTATCCACTGCACCACCTAGCCACCCCATGACATCAACTTCTAAGAAAGATTTAGGACAATCTTCCTGTTTAAGCAAGGGGGAAGTGCTTGGATTGGACCAGCCAATTAGAGAGAAAAGAAATCTGGAGTTCAAGCCTTCCAGAGAGAGAAGGAAGAGAGATGCTGGAGAGCACCAGTCCCTTAACCTGCAGATCTAGAGCCTCCCCATCACAGTATAAATGTGCAGTTTCTACTTATCTCTGCCACTCCCTACATTAATGTTTAGATCTAGAAATTGGTCCTTCATTTCCCTATTTTGAGTCAAAACTCTTCCAACCCTAGGGCAGGGGAAAAAAGTAGGGAATGGGGATTAGTCAACCTTTATACATTGCTTGAAGTTTTGCAAAGTTCTTTGCATATATTAACTCATTGGTAGCAACAACCCTGTGAGGTTGGTATTGTTATTATCCTCATTTATAGAGATGAGGAAACTAAGCCAAATAGAGGTTAAGTGTCTTACCCAGAATCATACAGCTAATAAGTATTTGAGGTAGAATTTGAATTCAGATCTCCTGACTGTAAATCCCACACATTAACCATAGTACCTATTAGCTTCTCTTTCACTATGTAGGCATCTTTCCATAAATCAAAGTTTCACTGTCCTAAATCTTTCTAGAGGAGGAAAAAGAAGCTTATTCAGCAGCTCACATTCCTTTCCATGTCTATAAGCTCTAGTTCATAACACTCATGCCAATGAAATCATCACAAATACATGCACATAACCTCCAGAGGGCTAATCAATCAAATTCCCAAACAGAGATCCATCTTCTTATAACCTCATGTAGCTGAATTGGGAACACTCAGATCAGCCCTCTATATAAACACCCACTGTATTCAACTTTGTACCTATTCCATGAAGCTTTAATAGTTCCAGTTTTACTCATTGCCTTCTAAATAAGTTATAAAATTCACTAATTCACAATGAGTCTCTGGAGCTTGAGAATATGTGGCAACCCATGGTTGTCAATCTGATTTCTGAGTATTCTCATAGCAGAGTTGCAGGCATAAAACCATTAAAGCAGAGACAATTGTGGAATTTTCTAAATGTCAAACCATTCTTACCTTTATTCTTTATTTCATCTTTTTCATCTTTTGCCTATTACTAACAGTTCTTTAACTCAGGAGTTCTAACTACTTTGGTAATCTGGTAAAGACTATGACTCCATTCTCAGAATAATGCTTTCTTTTTTTTTCTCTGCATGAAATAAAATGTGTAGAATTACAGAGGAAATCAATATTTTGGATATACAACAATCATTTTCTAAAAAACAACAACAGTTCCTCAAGGTAAACAATTCCTGCCTTAAATCATATACAATCATTTCCTTCTTAATTTTCCTAGCTCTTCTCTCTAATTTGAGAAAATATAATTACATTTTTAACACTGAAAAGTGGTAAGAGTTATTTGGAGGGTGGAAAGAAGACATCCTTGGTATTGCCTTAATAACTTTTAAAAATAAAAAAATCCAATGGTCAAAAGTAATATCCTTTGAAATTTTTTTTTGCCATATATACTTTGAAATACCTAGGAGAGAATGTAAGCCAAAGATCTATTCTTTATCAAATTCATAAATAAAAACATTGATGAAAATTATAAAGTGATGGCTAGCAAAAGGCAAATGAAAGAGTCAAATAATCTGTAGCTTAAACTCAAACCACCTCCTTATTTTACAGATTCATGATCAAAGGATTTTCTAGAGTTATTCCATCTAAAGTAGAGAAGAAATCAATTTTGTACTTTGGCAAATCTCATTTATTTTTTTTTCAAGGCAATGGGGTTAAGTGGCTTGCCCAAGGCCACACAGCTAGGTAATTATTAAGTGTCTGAGGCTGGATTTGAACTTAGGTACTCCTGACTCCAGGGCCAGTGCTCTATCCACTGCACCACTTAGTCACCCCCACAAATCTCATTTCTCCAGAAATTGTATCTGCTTCATTCAAAAGTTAGCCTCTAGTTCTCTTCACATGTATCCTAACACTAGTAGGGATTTAAGGACTGCTAAAATGTCTTCCATAAAATGAACAGGGACAAGACAGGTGACTTCAAAAGTGTAGTCATTTTAGTGATGTGAAAACTGAGGTATAGAGAATTTAAACTTTTTGCTTCAAGCTACAAAGGCATTATATGACAGAACTGAAATTTGACCCTAAGTTCCCTGTTTCCAAATTCTTGAATGAAAAATTTATATGGGCTATGATGATGATGATGATGATCTGTTTCACTATGTAAACCATTGTCTTTCCTTGTCTTAAATAATATTTTACTTTTACTGGGAAATGTTTTGCCTTTCTCAATCCAAGTAACTTTATTGGTTCTCTCTGTTCTGATCAGATCTCTCTTCTCTAATTTAGCTCCATTCATAAATCTTGACCTTGATTCCATTCAAACCTACCAACCTTTCAACTTTAGTTGCAGAAAGATGTTAATCCAATGCATCCAGCATTAGCATATGTGATATCTCTTGTTTTAACATGAATGTTAAGGTACATTTCTTCTTCCAAGTGATGTTTGTTGATTAAAGACTTTATTTTGCTCTGTCTTGCCTTATAATAAATGTCAAAATATCTTTCTACTTTAATGTTAGACAAATCAGCTATAAAATGAATAAATCTGATGTCTGATGAATAAACATTATTTTTCTTTTTGGTCACTATATTAGTATCCACTGAATCTCAGGGTGGGTCTTTTTGTCTCTCTCTATGTTCTTTCTTTTTATTTTCTCTTCAGTTGCTATATGTCTTACTATCATTTTAGTTCAGATGTCCCTTCCCAGAAACATGTACACACAGAGATAAAATTTTATATACATAGAGCTAAGGTTGGAAGGTTATCTATAGATAGAGAGATAGATAGATGATAGATTATACGGATATACACATATATCACGATGATGTTGAGGTTTGTCCTTTGTTCTCAAAGAGCATGACATCAGGAAGGTGATGCCCTGACAAATGAGTGAATTGGATTTGAGTTAGGGGTTGCTGTGCTAAGTCACCAGCCTCACTTTCTCCTCCAGAGCCTCCTGGGTCCAGTGGCCTGATATGGATCAGGATGACTGGAGATGGTCCTGGATGTGAAGCAATCAGGGTCTAAAGTTCCATGTTACCAGTAAGTTCACCCAGGGGTCCTGTTAACATCTCAGCCTTAACAAGGCTAATCAATATATCCCAAATTCTTTTTTCTATCAGACAATCATAGTATCATAGAGTCATGAATCTAAAGGTGGAAGGAATCTCAGAGATCATCAATCAAACTCCTCATTTATGCATGAGGAAACTTTGGCCTAGAAGTTTACTTGACTTGTTCAAGATTCTATTATAAAAAGCATCAGGGGTGTGATTTGAAGCCAGGGCCTCTGACTCCAGATTCAATAATCTTCAAACTCCTATTGGCTGAACACTGTGCTAGGTGGCAAGAATACAAATACGAAAATAAGATAGTCCTTGTCCTCAAGAAACTTACTTTCTAACATTGAAAATGCAAGTAAATATAATTCTATAAATTATATAAAATAAATTCAAATTAATCTCAAAGGGCAAGCACTAATAGTTTGGAGGGGGGGCAGAACCTCATGTAGAAAATGGCTATTAAGCTGAGCTTTCAAGGAAGTTAGAGAGAGAAACTAAGAAGCAAAAGTAGAGTTGAAAAACACTCCAGGGAAGAGGGCAACAGATGCAAAGGCACAGAGGTGGGAGATGGAATGTCTTGGGCAAAGGGCCCTTAATAGGTTAATTAAGCTGAACTATTTAGTACATGGAGGGGAGAAATAGGTAAGTATGGAAAGGTAGAGTAGAATAAGCTTGTGAAGGACTTTGAATGGAAAAAAAAGTTTATATTTAAAACTAGAAGTAACAGGGAGCCATTAGACCGTACTGAGCAGGGTTATTACAAAGTCAGATTCGTACTGGAGGAACATTGCTTTCACATGCAAAATGGACTGATCTTATCCTCCCTGTGGTTCCAAACTTCCATAATTTTTGAGGTCACCACCCCTTTCCACCACTATGGCTTGCAACTTTTGAACCTTCTTAAACTCTATATTGCCTCATATCTAATCAGTTGTTAATTTTATTGGAACTTTTCCTACAATATCTTTTTTTTTTTTTAGATTTTTGCAAGGCAGTGGGGTTAAGTGCCTCACCCAAGGCCACACAGCTAGGTAATTAGAAAGTATCTGAGGTCAGATTTGAACTCAGCTACTCCTGACTCCAGGGCTAGTGCTTTATCCACTGCACCACCTAGCCACCCCTCTATGATATCTCTTGATTTTATTTTCTTACTTGCAAAGTCACCACCCTAGTTCTTCTTTATCACATTAATAATAAAACTAGCATTTATAGAAAATGTTAAAGTTTGAAATGCACTTTAAAAACATTATTTCATTTGATACTTGTAAAAACCCCAGGAAATAGCTGCAATTAATTCAGTTTCAGAGATGCAGAAATTAAGTCACAGATTAAGTGACTTGTCCAGGGTCACACAGCTCCTAAGAGTCTGAGGCCAGATTTGAATTCTGGCATTGATGACTAGGTTCTGCACTGCATACGATTCCCTCTTCTTGTTCTGTCTGCTCTCCACTCATATAGCCACAGTCATAGTTTAGGTTATTCTCACTTGCTTGACCAACTATAACAGCTTTCTTCTTTTAAAATTTTATTTATTTAAAGCAATGGGGTTAAGTGACTTGCCCAAGGTCTCACAGCTAGGCAATTACTAAGTATCTGAGGTCAGATTTGAACTCAGGTCCTCCTGATTCCAGGGCCTGTGCTCTAACCACTGCGCCACCTAGCTGCCCCTGCAATAGCTTTCTAACTAGTCTCTCACCTTAAATTTCTGCCTCCTCTAAATCAGTCACCCCTAAGCTACCAAGAGGATTCCTTATAAGTACATTCTGATCATATCAATGCTCCCCTTTTCCTCCATCACCTCCAGAACCAAGTAGAAAACTCCTTATTTGGAATTTAAATGCTTGTTGAACAATAACATGACTGATACTTAAATCCAAAGACAAATCCTCTTTGGGCCAGTTTTCTCAATACAATGAGGAAATTAGTCTCTGAGTTCCTTTCTAGCTCTAAATCTGTGAACCTAAAAGAGGCTGCAAGGTGGCACAGTATATAGAGTATAGGACTTAGAATCCAGAAGACATGAATTTTCATTTTGCATTAGACACTCCCTATGTTACCCTAGGCAAGTCACTTACCCTTCCCCTGCCTCAGTTTCTACATCTGTAAAATAAAACTGATAATAGTAGTACCTATTATTTTGTGAGTTACTACATGACGAGAGCTTTGCAAACGTTGCAAAACTCCATAAATTCTATCGTTCGATATTTTTAGAAAAAGCAAAAAAAAAAGTAACCAGGGTAGACTTGCTACTCTATGTGTCTTTATGATACCCCACTATCCTTTACACCTCTAAGCAGTATTTGGTTTAGTAATGAAGACCAAAAGGCACTAAATAATGTTAAACACTCTCATGAAATTCAGGGATGATGTGCCTCAATATATACCAGGGAAGCAAGGTGAATTAATGCACTTGGGCAATAAACATTTTAGAGCTTCTTATCTGGACCATCAAAGTCATAAGTAACATGTGTGAAAAGTCAACAACTCAGGGGCATCTAGGTGGCACAGTGGATAGAGCACCGGCCCTGGAGTCAGGAGTAACTGGGTTCAAATCCAGTCTCAGACACTTAATAATTACCTAGCTGTGTGGCCTCAGGCAAGCCACTTAGCCCCATTGCCTTGCAAAAAAAAAAAAGTCAACAATTTGAAGGCAGATGACCTGACTATCTAGGCAGACTAAGACATTTCATTTCACTTTTCAAGAGAAACTGGAATATTCTAATCTAACTTTAAGTACTGCCCTGTACTGATTGTTTGGTTATTATTGATAATAGGATAAGATTACTCATATTTTTTTTTGCAGTTCAGAGGTGAGGTATGTTTACCTAATCTTGATATCCACATTCTTTTTATACATATGTCACAACTTTTATACATATGTCACAACCAAACAAGAAATAAATGTGTTGTTGCAGAGCTTAATGTCCACAAAATCTGTTTTTGTTGAAGGCTTAGTTATCCCAGAACCTTGCTCTCTCTGATGGCCAAAGGAGTTTTCCATGTGGTTACTGTTATCTAGGGTAGCATCCTTCTCCCTTCCATAGCAAAGCAATGATTTCTTCCCCAGGAATATCTAAACTTTTTGGATTTATTTGTTCTAATCTTCCTTAATCAGTTCAAGGTCATGAGCAGAAGAGAGAGAGAGAGACAGGGGAAGAAAGAGAAAGAGAGAAAGAGAAAAAGAGAGAGAGAGAAATTGAGATTCTAATCTTAAGGAAATCAATATTTCTTAGACTAGAGTTCTTTCAAAGCCTACCCAGGATAAACATGGAGAAAGGAGTTCTTTTTTGGAATCACTTGTTGGTACATCTCTGAATTCCCCTCCTACATATACATACATATATATATATATATATATGTGTGTGTGTGTGTGTGTGTGTGTGTGTGTGTGTGTGTGTATGAAATGTATCCTTTTTTTAGTAGTACTTCCCCTATTCCCTTTACCAGTATTCCCAAAGAATTATGATATAGCTCACCAAGCAGATAAATCTGCGTAAAATTTATGTGTGGGAGATCAGATGAACTTCCCCTTATTACTATTCTCCCATATTACATATAGGAGTTCTCAGGTCTTACATATATTTTGCTTTTAACTCTCATCACTGTGTTAAAAGTAAGTTTGCTGAAGAAAAGGGAGACTTTTTTTATCATTGTGTCCTCAGAACTAGTATCAAAGACTATAATTGCATAGGCAATTAACAAATGCTTGTTGAATTCAATTCAAATTAATTTAATTTGGAAGTAGGTTCCTGAAAAACAAGGCAACCAAATGACACAGCATTGACATGGAGTTAGGAAGACCTGAGTTTAAATTTGGTCTAAGACAATTACAAGACGCTGGGCAAGTCACTTAGTTCAGTTTGTCTCAGTTCCCTCATCTGTAAAGTGAGCTGGAGAAAGAAATGGCAAACCATTCTATTTCTTTGCCAAGAAAACACCAAATGTGTTCACAAAGAATCAAGCATTACTGGAAAATGATTAAAAAGCAATAACAACAAAATTCTGTAAGTGAATGATGATCAAGTGGTCAATCTGTGCAGTCTAGAATCCTATAGATCCAACAGAACTTTACTAAAATTTGGAATGGGTTCAGATAAGCTTTGTTAGATCTAAAATCCCTAGTTTCCTCATTCTATATTGCTTGGACTGAGTTAGAGTTGGAGATTCAGTCTCAGCTGGTCTTATCACCATAGCAAACAGAATTGTTTGCCTTAAAATTAATATTCTTTATCTAAATTAAGACAAATAAATATTCTCATTCCCCCATTGACCCCAAAAGAAAGCTTACTGTTAAGAATTTTAAATTCTGACCCTAGCCAAAAATTTTGGTTCCAGGTATTCATGTAAAATGAACTGGTAAAAATGTGTTAACATAAATATGCAAATGAATGAAATGTTAGATGGATTAATACAAATGAGTGAATATCAAAACATGCAATTGGGAAAATAACATAAAATATATTTTTGTTTTCAAAAGCAAAATAAATAAAAATAAAATGAACTGGTGAAAAATTGTCAAAATTTGCATGTAAGTTCTATTGGACACATTCATTTCCTTAAAACTGGAATTCTTTCCTCTCAACATCTCAAAACTTGAAATCTAATTCCCAAAGGTTGTCTCTATCTCATTTTCCCATTTGAAATTTCTGAGCATCAAGGAGTTAAAACTAGTCTTTGAGGTTGGAAATTGTTGTCATTTTGATTTTTTTGTTTTTATTCTTATTTTCATTATTATCATTTATCAAAAGTCACATACTAGAAGATAACAAGTCTATGTCCAAGGCTCAGAGATAAATGAAGTGGTTAGTTCTACCTAAGCAAATCAAGGAATCATTCTAAATATTGGTCTGGCTCAGTTAGAATTAAGCTTCATGGCGGAGGTGGGGGGTGAGAATGTGGAGAAAAGTGATGGGGAAGGAAAAGCATTCTAACCTCAGGCTAAGGGGTAATTTGTTTCTTTCTCATCCCCACCCACCCCAATCTCTGCTGGATCAACTTCTTCACTTCCTTCCACAACTAGTCAGGTTACATAGATTTATGGGTAACTATGATATGCAAAGTATGGGGATAGTGGGTGCTGGAGTCTAGTATCCCTCACTAGATTTTGTTACCTGGGCCAAAATTCCACTAAAATCAAAGAAAGCCTGGAATTTAAGAATACTTCAAATGAGCAAGAAAATTCTTGTGTCTTTTGTCTTGTGTCTTGTATCGAGAACCTGGTCCTTGTAGTGTTTAATAGAATATAAGCTCCTTGAGATCAAGAACTGTCTATTTTTTGTCTTTGTAGCACTAGTACCTAGTACAGTATTTACCATATAGTAGACTTTATCAAGGCTTGCTGATGAATTGTTTCCCCCTGCTTATAGCAAAATATACATGTGCTACCTAGTTAAAACAGTCAATCTTAGATCTCATATTTTGTCTTGATCCTGAGAGCCACTCAGACCCAACCTAAAGGTGGATCCACTTTACTTAAGACTTCAGAAAGATTTAAGTGACTCATTACCCCTAAAGTTTGCATCTTTTTGTATCTGGACACACACAAGCTACTCAGTCCCACAAATTCATGAATATGCCAATTATTAAAGCAACTAAACCAAATCTTTTCTGTCAATAAGTCAGCATCCTTCTACATGGAGTTGGTGGAAAAATTAAATTTGACAGGCTGGTATTATTTCATTCCTTAATTAATGACATATATAATTTGAAAGACTAAAGATTCTGATGGAGGCATCTTTTCATGAACAATTTTTTTGTCTTACAAGCAACTAGGGTATAATAATAGACAATTCTTAACAAAAGCCAGAATAAAAGCATAAAAAATACAATGGAGGAATCTGATAGAGTAATTTTCTTTCCTTCAAAGTTTCTCCAAGAAAGCCAGTTGCTCTGGTCTTTTCATCACTAATATTTAGAAGCCTTCTAATTACTTAATAGCCCATTTCCCCAACACTGTAATGTTATACTCAATATTACTGGTAAATTAAACTTGGTTATAAACCAATCTTTGGTCTTCAGTATCGCCCGCAATAGCTCTGGTGTGTGTGTCTGGACAATTATTTGAGATTCAGGTCGAATAGAAACATACACTCAAGGTCATGATACAAATCTACTGATTTATTTTTTGGAAACTCAGACTTTTTATAACAGAAACTTAGCTCAGAAATGACCAGTTAAAGGAGACCCAGTTTCACAATTTCCTGGGTAAATTTACAATATTTATTCTTAGAAATCTGTATACTTCTTTATCAGAAAATCCTTTTACTGGAGTCACAGATTGTCCCAGGTCAGGGTTCACTGGAGAGCCAACAAATCCATTTAATGAGCAAAAATACAAACATTAATCTGATGGCAAAGGTCACCAAAGATATGTGTAAATCACTCCCAGGAGCTGACCCTCAACACTTTAGAAATATTTTTTCTAAGTTCTCCATTATAGTTCATAACTGCTAGATCATATGTGATCTTGATTGTGGTTCTTTAGTATTTGAATTTCTTTTTTTTGGCTGCTTACAGTATTTTTTTCCTTGACCAGGATGCACCGAATTTTGGCTATGATGTTGCTAGAAGTTTTCATGTTGTACTTTTTTTTTCAAAAGGTAATTTGTAGATTCTTTCTATTTCTACTTTCTGGTTCTAACAGATCTGGGAAATTTTTTTAAATTACTTTAAAAATGAGGTCTGGGTCCTTGTATTGATCATGATAGTCTTATAATCTGCTGATTTCCTAAATTTTTTCCTCCTCAAACTGTTTTCAGGGTCAATTATTTTTGTAAGATGTACTTTACATTTTCTTTTATATTTTCCTTCTTATAATCCTGTTTCAACATTTCTTGTTGTCTCATGAAATCAGTAACTTCTATTTGGTACATTCTAATTTTTAGGGATTTTGTGACTTGAGAAAATTTCTATAACTCTTGTGCCAAACTATTAATTTTCTGTCCAGTCCTTACTTCCATATCTCTTATCTGTTTTCCTTTTATCCCTTATTCCATTTGAACTCTTTTTTTTAGATTTTTTTTTTCAAGGCAATGGGGTTAAGTGGCTTGCCCAAGGCCACATGGCTAGGTAATTATTAAGTGTCTGAGGTTGGATTTGAACCCAGGTACTCCTGACTCCAAGGCCGGTGCTCTATTCACTGTGCCACCTAGCCGCCCCCTCCATTAGAACTCTTAAAAAAAAAAAACCTCTTCCTTCATCTCTTGCAGGAACTTTAGTTGAGTTTGTGCTCAAGCTGTGTTTTTCTGTGAGGCCTTACTTTTAGATGTGTTTGAGTTCTTCTCTTCATCTGATCTGTATATTGACATCCTTGTCACTACAATGAGTCAATGGCATTGTAATGACATCATAGGATTTAGACCTGAAAGGTATCTTAGAACACAATAATATCTTCAAACATTAATTATTCTCTACTTAGTACAAAGCATGATCATGAGTTTACACTCCACCAACTAAATGGTTATACCACCAATAGGAATATGATATTTGCATGAGAGAGCTGTATAAACAAAGGGCTCTGTAAAGTCTGAGAGTCAAGGACCCCAATAGTTGTGGAAAGAGAATATGCATGAAACCACAGGTGTCAATGACCCAGTCCACAAAACTTCCAAAAGCAGCCTAGACCAGATTAAAATTTAATTCAAAAAATTTGACAAAATAAATAAAAATACAATAAAAGAAATAATGTTAATATGCATTTTAAGTTGACATGTGACCCACAGGAACCTTTATATACAATTTTAGTAGCCACTTTTTTTCTTTGAGATAGAGGAAATTTTGGTAAGTGAAAATAGGAGATGAAATGTATTCTAGGCTTGAGAAAAAATTTGATCAAAGTCTTGAAAGCATAAAAATACAGTGTATGTTCAGAAAGGGGAGAGATGTCAAGTTTGACTGAAATGTTAACTGCTTAAAGATGAAAAATATGAAATAAGAATGGGAAGATTGAGGTGGCACCAATTTGTAGAGGGACTCGGATGCCAAGTAGAGGAGTGTAAACTGTTTTCAGGGGACAAGAAAGATTTTTGAGAAGAGCAATGTCATAACAATACCTAGACATAAAAGAAACCTTCTGGAAGTGGTTGTGAAGGATAATTGAAAGGAGGGCACCCGGAAGGCAGTTATTGCCATAGTACAATCAGATGGTTCTGAAAGTATGTCAGGGAAGTGGGAATGGAGAAAGAGAGAAATGAAAGATTTTGCAGAGGTGAATTCAACCAGACTTATTAAGTGAATGGAAATAATGTGGGAGAGAGTACAACACATTCTTTTTTAAAAAAAAATTATTTATTTAAGGCAATGAGATTAGGTGAATTGCCCAAGGTCACACAGCTAGGCAATTAAGTGTCTGAGTTCAGATCCAGATTTGAACTCAGGCTCTCCTGACTTCAGAGCCTGTATTCTATTCACTGTGCTACCTAGCTACCCCATTCTTATTCTTTAGATAAAGAAACTGAGGTTCCCCCCAAGAGCACTTATCCAAGGTTATAAAGATAATAAAATAGGAGATACAAGAATCAAACCCAGATCCCTGGCATCAAATCCAGCACATGTTCTATTGTTCTGCCAATCCTAGATCTTCACCCAGAGGCTACCTGTGGCCAAAGGAGACATAGGAGATGACTCCAAATGACATAGAGGATAGAGTTGTGGACAGGTACTATTGTCTACACCCTAAGGGATAGGAACTGGAAATACCACTCTGAAGGGTTGCAGCACCCTGTGACAGGCAAGGAGTGGCCTAATGAATTTCCTGAACTACCTTTTGAAAAATGTATTAGAAGTGACACTGAAATTGAAAGACTTTTCCAAAAAACCAACTGACGGTATTTATAATTATTGATTAATGGCATGCTTTCAGCAGATCAAAAGATAATTATAGGTTCCAAAACCCTGTTATTTCTCAAGCTGAAATTTGTTCCTGGATGAATCTATGGTAAGGAGGTAAAGCATTTTCCATTTTTTTATTGTCTATTGTTGCCGTTTGATATCTTCAGAGTTAGTTTCAGAAAGATACATTGTACTAAAAGGAGAGAGAATAATTATGACATAATTCATAAATGTGAGTGCTATAATTTGAATGAATCCTAGTGAATGCCTTACCAATTTTTTTTTGGAATCATTCTATGGTGATATCTAACCTACTGCCTCTGAGATTCATCAAATTCAATTGATGGATTTCAAGGCATATTTCTTAAATCTTATGAGCAAAGCAGTATAATAGGCACTGGGGATACAAAGGTGAAAAAACTATCCTAGCTCTTCCTTCAAAAGACTTATACTCTAATACATTGTATAAGAAACTGTATGATAAAAGGGGAAAGGGAGAGACAATTATAAAGAGCTCTAGAAAAATTGGAGGCAGGAAAGATTGCCTAAATGATTGATCTTATCTTTTGGACTCACTTTGCATAGATTCTGAAGTACTGGGGTAGGCACAATTTTTGGCAGATCCTTCTCAATCCTAATCTAATTATTTCTACCCCTACCCCTCACCTTGCCTCTCAACCATGAAATAGATATGAAAGTTTATAGATTGGTAGTATTTAATATGATCTCTCACTTGAAGGAAAAGATTTAAGTTGAGAATAGATGCTCAACATTTGGCGGGATAATTCTAGATCTTGACTTAGCATCTCCTATGAAACCTCCCCCCAGAGTTTCCCTCATTAACACATTTTATTCTTTCCAGGTCCAGTTTCTCCATTAAAATGACAATATTAGCACTTTACATTACCTTCCTTTCAAGTTTATTGTGAGAAAAGATCCTTGTAAAGTACTCCATAAAAGTGATTGCTGTTCTCCTTTTTTTCTTTAACCTCATCTGTAAAATAGAAGATACTAATAGTGTCAACTTCAAAGGATTATTATGAAGATCAAAATGAGATGACATATGTTAAATGCTTTGTCTACTTAAAGAACTATATCAGATCAAGTCAGCATCATTTATTAAACAACCTTTTGTTTTGTGCTGATATAAAACAACCTACAAAGAAAAAAAAAGACCAAAAAATAAAAATAATTAAATGACCAGTCCTGTTATTACAGAACTCACAGGCTAATTGGGGGAAACAATATGCAAATAACTAAGTACAAATAAAACAAACACAGGATAAACACATTAGTCTCTGAGGGAAGATATTAAGATTAAAGAGGACTGAGAAAGGGTTATTCTTGAAGATGGGACTTTAGTTCCTTTTTTTCTTAGGTTTTTGCAAGGCAATGGGGTTAAGTGGCTTGCCCAAGGCCACAGTTAGGTAATTATTAGGAATCTGAGGCCCGATTTGAACTCAGGTATTCCTGATTCCAGGGCCAGTGCTCTATCCACTGTGCCACCTAGCTGCACCCAAAGGTGGGACTTGAGCTGACATTTGAAGGAAGATAGAGAAGTCAGAGACTGAGATGAAGAGGAAGAGATTCAGGAGGGTCAACCAATAAAAGTGTCAATTTGGGAAATGAAGGAAGGAATCTTTTATGAGGAAGAGCAAGGAAGCAAAGTACACAGAAAGAAGTGGGATGTAATAACATGACAAAAATATAAATGGCTCAGGTTATAAAGAAATTTAAAAGACAAACAATTTGTTGTTTGATCCTGGAGTAATAAGGAGTCATTGGAATTTATTGAATGAAGAGTGTCATGACATGATCAGACCTGTTCATTACAGAAATCAATTTAAAAGATGGTTGGAGTGGGGAAAGAGTTGTTGCAGAAATACTAATCAAAAGGCTATTATAATTAGTCCAGGTGTGAGGTGAAGAGGTCTTGCTCCAGGATAGTGGCAATATTAGAAGAGAGTAGGGAGCATATAGAAGAGATGTTATAAAGGTAGGCCTGGGAAGTTGAAGGGATATGAGTAGAGAGTGAGAAGCTGAGGATGCCCTAAAGGTTGTGATTCTAGCTGAAAGGGAGGATGGTGGTACCTTGAATAGAAATAGGGAAATTAGGAAAAGGGGAGATTTTAGGGAGAAGATAATGAATTAAGTTTATACATGTGATGATGATAATGTCAATTACATGATTTAATTGCCTAGACCATAGTCTTTCCATATCTTAAATAATATTTGCATCTTTACTGGGTAATAACTGGACTTTACCCATCTACATAACTTCATTGGTCCTTTCCTTTGTGGTCATATTCCTCTCATATTTAGAACCACTCCTCAGACTTGACCTTGACTCCATTCATCTCTAGCAATCTTCCAACCCTAGCTTTAGGAATAAGTTCACAACATTTGTCCATTGTATTCAGTAGCAGCATATGAGAAATTTCATGACAGATTTAACATCAGTAAAACAGTTTGTAAACACTGTAAAACTTTCAGATACATTTTATCTACAAAATGATAATAATGTTGCCTAAACATTGTTTTGCCAAGCCTTGCTTTTAGATGAGCTTAGATATATCTTTCTGCCCTATTTTGATTAATCAGTTATAAAGCAGATTCTGATCTATAAATATGACTTATCTTCCTTGTGGCCACTGGATGAGCATTCCATAAATCTGTTCTGGGCTTCTGTTCTCTGAATTCTTTACTTGGGAGACTTTTAAACCCTCATATTTATATAATTATCTTTTCTGTTTCAATGATTCCTCCCAAATATAGATAAAGAGATATGTATAGATATCTATACTATATACTATAGTATATGGGTATGTATTCATTCCTAATATTTCTCCCGAACTCATAAAATTCCACATTACTACTAAGTTCACTTAAATGTTCTATTGACATCTAAAAATCAGTAAGACCAATCAATCAATTCTAAATTCCATTTATATCAATATATAATGGAATCATAAAATTATAAATCTAGAGATGGAAGGAATTTCATGCCTCTCATAGATAAGGAAACTGGTCCATGGAAGTTACTTATGCCTCAAGGTCATACTGCTACCATACATTAGAGATGTTATTTGAACCAAGGTCTTTGATCTCACATTCAGTAATCTTTAAGCTCTTATTTAGCCAGGAACTGTGCTAAGTGGCAGGGATACAAAAACAAGCAAACAAACAAAAAATAACTCCTTCCTTCAAAGAGCTTACATTCTAATATGCAGAAAACAGGTACAAGTAATTGTACAAAATAGAAAACAAATACAAGTTAATTTTGAGTGGGAAAGCCCTAGTGATCAAAAAAGGCCTGAGATAGAAAGTAGTTCTAGGACTAAGCTTTAAAGGTTACAAGGGACTCCAAGAAGGAAAAGTGGGGAAGAAAAATTAAGGTGGAAAAATATGTAAGGTCTGGAAAAGTAGACTGGAACAAGATTGTGAAATTCTTTAAAGTTCAAACAGAAGAGCTTTGTTTGAACCTAGAAAAAAACAGGGAGCCACTGGAGCTTGTTGAGAAGAGATATGACAAGGTCTGATCTGTACTTGAAGGATATTACTTTGGCATTACTTGAGGGATATTATTGAGTTTGTTGTCTTCTTCCTAAATTTTTCCTGTTCCAAATTTCGCCATTTCTTTTTTGGGGGTTTTTTATATATTTAAATTTTCATTTAGTCTTTATTTTTCCTATTACATGTAAAAGCAATTTTAACATTTATTTTTAAAACTTTGCATTCCAAATTCTCTCCCCTATTCCCTCCCTAGCCTCCCCCATTGAAAAGGCAAGCAATTCCATAAAGGTTATCCATATGTATTCACACAAAACATTTCCATAATCATGTTGTGAAAGAAAACATATACCTCACCCCCAAAACAACTGCAAGAAAAATAAATTTTAAAAAGTATCCCACAATCTGTATTCAGACACCATCAGTTCTTTCTCCAGGGATGGATAGCATTTTTTATCATAAGTCCTTCAGAGTTTTCTTGGGTCATTGTGTTGCTGAGAATAAGGAGGTGATGACATGACAAGCATGTGAAATGGATTTTGAGTGAGGGGGGCTGTGCTAAGTCACCAACCTCACTTACTCCTCCATAGCCATCTGGGTTCAGTAGCCAGATAAGAATCAGGATGACTGGAAATGGTCCTAGATGTAGGGCAATCAGGGTTAAGTGACTTGCCCAAGGTCACATCGCTAATAAGTGGTAATATCTAAGGCCAAATATGAACTCCTGTCCTCTTGAATCCAAGTCCTGATCCATATCTGGCCACTGGACCCAGATGGTTCTGGAGGAGAAAGTGAGGCTTGTGACTTAGCACAGTACCCCTCACTCAAATCCAATTCACATGCTTGTCATAGCATCACCTCCCTGATGTCATGGTCTTCTTCAAAAATGAAGGACAAGCATTATGCTGAGAATAGTTCAGTCATTCACAGCTGATCATCTTACAGTATAGCTGCAACTTTCTACACAGAATATTTCACTTTGAATCAACTCATATAAGTCTTTCCAAGTTTTTTAAAAGCATCCTGCTCATCATTTCTTATAGCAGAATAGTATTCCATTGAAATCACATATGACAATTTAGCTGTTCCCCAATTGATAAGCATCACCTAAATTTCTAATTCTTTGTCATCAGAAAAGAGTTACTATAAATATTTTTGTACTTATAGGTCCCTTTCCTTTTTCTTTTTTTTTTAATTTGAATATCTTTTAGGATATAGACCTAGTGACATTACTAAGTCAAATGGTATGAATAGTTTTATAGCCCTTTGCGCATGGTTCCAAATTGTTCTACAGAATGATTTTATTAATTAACATATCCACCAATTATGCATTAATGTCTCATTTTTATCACTCCTGCTCCAATATATTTCATTTTCCTTTTCTGTCCTATTGGCCAATTTAATGGGTATGAGGTATACTACCTTAGAATTGGTTTACTTCTCCAATCCATAGTGTTAGAACTTTTCAAAATGGCTATCAGGGTGGCTAGGTGGCACAGTGGATAGAGAAGTGGCCCTGGAGTCAGGAGTACCTGAGTTCAAATCCGGCCTCAGACCCTTAATAATTACCTAGCTGTGTGGCCTTGGGCAAGCCACTTAACCCCATTGCCTAGCAAAAAAATAAAAAATAAATGGCTATAGACAGTTTTTATTACTTTATCTGAAAATTATTCATATCTTTTATCATTTATCAATTGGGAAGTAGCTTTTATTTTTACAAATTTGACTCAAGTTCTCTAGATATTTGAAAAATGAGATCTTTATAATAAAAATTTACTTCAAGATTATTTTTAGTTACTGTTGCTAACTGTAGCTTCCTCCATCCTATTCTTGCCCCTCCATTGTCTATTCTATCTCTCCTTTAACACTGTCTCTCCTCAAAGTGTTTTCATTCTGACTATCCCCTCCCCCAATCTGCCCTCCTTTATATTGCACTCACACCTTTCTCTAATCCACTTCCCCTCCTACTTTCTTGTAGGATAAGATGGATTTCTATATCCAACTATTTTTGTTATTTTATTCCTCGTTGAGTCAACTGATGAGAATAGATTCACTCACTTCCCCTCACCTTTTCCCTCTTCCCTTCCACTCTGTTTTTTCTTGCCTCTTTTATGTGAGACAATTTACCCCATCCTACCTCTGCTTTTACCTTTCTCCCAGTACATTCCTCTCTCATCCAAAAATCAAGAGAAGTTTGAAAGATAAACAGGAAAGGAAATCATGAGGAACTTAATAAATTATTTACATTTCTACATGGAAGATTATACTTGTAACTTCTAAGAACATTTTCATTATTAGAGCAGGTACATGGGGGGGGCAGATGTGACTTGAATAAGAAGGGATTAAAATCTTCTAGGCTAAAATTCACAATGTTGGGCATTTAAAGTCTTCACAACCTGGCTTCTACTAACTCTCCAGTTTCATTTCATTTTTCTGAATAATATCTGTATGATATCTGTAGCACAGACAAATTAATCCATTAACTTTTTAAATTTTTTTAAATTATTTAAGGCAATGGGGTCAAATGACTTGCCCAAGGTCACACAGCGAGGATCTGTTAACTTTTTTCAAACATAATTCATATATGATGTTTCTATTTCTTCCTCTTCCCCTTTCAACTCCCCCTTATTCTCCCAGTCTCTCTCCCCAAGGAACTTATTTTTTAATGAGGAATACACATACAATACATGGGTGATTTTATATATGTATATATAATATATGCAGATGCAGATACATATATGCATGTGCATGTATGTATATATTTATATATGTAAGTGTATGTGTATATATATATGTATTAGTATCTCTCTATATAAAAAGATAGATATTCTAGATACAAGGCTTTGGGTAGAAAGAGGAACTTGATCTCTCTCTAAAAGGAAACCAGGAATTCAAAAAGACAGAGGAGGTAATGACTCCCAAGCATGGGGGAGAATTAGGGCAAGGAAAAGACATTAGAGGTGGAGAATCATGTATGAATAATAGCAAATAGACCTGTATGGTGAAACATTGAGCATATGATGGAGAATAATGTATAATAAGGTGGAAATGCTCCATTGGAACCAAATTATGAAAGTCTTTGAATGACAGGGAAAGAAATTTGTATTGGATTGCTAAATGTAAGAGGGAACCCATTTACTAGATTTTATTGAATAAGAGGTGACATGGTTTAGGAAAGTCGGCATTGATGTGAAAAGAGGCTTGAGGCAAGGAGACCTATTAGAAGGCTATTATAATAGTATGAATAGGCATCATGAAAACCTAAAGGAGAGTGGCAGCTGAATAAGTGTAAAGAAAAAAGTGAATATGAGAGATCTTGCAGAGATAAAAACAGTTATATTTGTCAACTAAGTATGTGGGGAGGGAAAGTGAGGCATAAAGGATGCCAAGGACTCCAATGATAAGAATCTGAGTAACTCAAAATTTGTAAATTATGAAAGTCAAATCTCAAAGATCTTTGCTTCACTCTTGCATCTTCTTGTTGCAACTCCTGCATGAAACATTTAAGAATCTTCTCCAGTCGAACAAGTTCCAAAGTTTCAAGGTACCTCAGAAGTCATGCAGTCATATCTTCTCACTTTTGAAATAAGCCAACAGGCTCAAGGAAATTAAGTTCAGGTCACACAGGTAATAAAAACCAGACTAATAGAACTAATGGAACCATTCTTTTCCAAGACCCTATTGCCTCCTAACTTTTGATTAATATCATTCTTCAGTCCATCCTCAGAGAAAATACAAAGAAGTCAGGGAGAAGACAAATAAAGAAGTCCATGCTCTCTATTCTGTGTGGTAAGATAATAAACTGTTAGTGGGGAGCAGAAAATACTATAGTAGAAGAGTAGGAAGATTGGTGGGATTACCAATCTTCTTCAGCAATGGCAAATGTGGCTTTATTACTGGATCTGAACTCCCAGGAAATCAAATTATCAATATTTAAATATAAATTTGAAATAAAATGCTTTCAAAACTTAAATTATTTCCTTTTTTCAAAACACTGTCATATATAGAGGCTGACAAGTAACAATAGTTCTTTCTAAACATTTTAAATAGTAGGTAGACATAAAATCAGGAAGCTCTGGGTTCAAATCCTACTTTTGATCCTAGTTATATAATAAGAACAGTTCTTATGGCTTAAGCAGAAGCTTGAAGACAAAGCACTGGACTGGGAGTCAGGGATCTGAGTTCAAATTCTGCTTCAGTTACTTATTACTTGTGAGATCCTGGGTTTAATAATTTGTTTATTTGCCTCAATAACTTCCTTTTATAAAATGAGGGTGATAATAGACTCTGTCATAATTTCTTACATAGGGAAGAAAAACAAGTCTGAGAGACTAGAAGGAAATGCTTGGAACCCTATGCTTAGCTATATTATACTTAAATTTTTTACTCATTTCAGTCATGTCCAATTCTTTATGACAATTCAGGTTTTTCTTGGAAGAAATACTGGAGTGGTCAGTCATTTCCTTCTCCACCTCATTTTACAGATAAGGAAACTGACACAAATAGGATAAAGCCCAGGGTCATACAGCTAATAAGTGTCTAAGATCAGATTTGAACTCAGGAAGCTGTCTTTCTGATTACAGGTCCAGCATTCTATTCACTGAACCACTTATCTGCCCATAGTACTTATAATCTCTTTCTTTCTTTGTGAAAATAAGTTTCATTGGTAACTTGTATTTTTTAATCATTTTTGATATATGTTTGTCCCTCTGAGTCTTCTATTATAACAAAGAAAATTGGTCAAAAAAGATTAAGTATTATAATAACTAAATGCATTCTTCTGCCCTTGCAGTGCCATACCCCTTTGCCAAGAAGAAGGGAACATATTTAATATTTATTATCTGAGATTAAAATTTGTTATTATAATTACTCAGTATGGTTTTCTTTGATCATTTTTATTCTGTTACAATATTGCATACTTACATGTTCTAAGTTGTTCTCAGCTATATTTCTTCTTAACAAAATGAACACTCACAAAAGTCACTATCAGCATAATAATAAACAGAACTGAAGGGAATAGAACTTTTATAATTAAGATGTCCTCATCAAAAGTCACTATTTCACATTTTTCTCCCATGTTCCACCAGTTTTCCCCGGACCGACACCTACAGAATAAAAATTCAGCTATGAAATATTATAGCAAAGCATACTTGAAATTTTAACTAGTTAACATTCAGTCTAGTTATTTCAAACAGAAATCAGACCATTGGGAAAATACATATATGCAGAGTTAAAAATACTGAATTGCATTATTTATAACTACAGTACGGAAAGCTTAAAATGCATCTGTAACAGAGTCCCTTATATCATCCCTCCCCTGATTTGGGGAGCAAATTACAGGATGACAGAGCAACTAGTAACCAAAAAAATGGTGAATTGATCTGAACCTAAGATACGTTCCTAAGTTCCACAGGGTGGCCTCTATTATGGAAGCCATAGGGACACAGTGAATCAGAAACAATGAAATTTCTTTCCAGCCGGTGCTAGAAAAACTCCAAAGCTAATATAAATTTAGATCATGAATGGGACCACTATATCTTTAGTACACATCCAAAGCACCCTCCCTGGTCTTCAAAACAAACTCCAATTTAGTTTTCTCCCTTTGCACCAATTATCTCCATAACTGGACTGCTCTGCCTCTTCATCTCTGCCTCACAGAGGCTCCCTCTTTTAAAATGCAGATCAATCATTATCCTCTGTATGGTCTTTCCTAATATTCCTAACTGCTAGTGACCTCCCTTTCAAAAAACTTTGTTTTATACCTTTTGTATATTTGTGTGTGCCACACACACACACACACACGTACTTATTTGCAGTGTATTTCTGCTGTGTATATTTTTACAGAAAATTGTTATCTCCCTCATTTGAACATAAGCTTATTAAGAGTAGGATTGTTTTATTCTTTACACCTGTATACCTAGCATTGTACCTGGAAAAGTAGGTTCCTAATTAATATTTGTTGATCGATTTATTGATCTCTTGCTCTCAGAACATCTCCCAACCTCCTTTTTTTTGAACAAGGAAGTGTTTATCTCTCTATAGCTACTTCAGGATGCTATCCTTTGTTTTTGTTAATATTGAATGCTTAACATATAAATACACAATTTTTGGGATGCTTTCTAAAATTATCATTATGCTATTTAGGATAAGGATTGTGAAAAAATGAAAAGTTTATTGATAAGGGGAAGTCTCACTCAGATGAAGAATCTTTCTATTAATGAAGGTCACCAACTGCTCTAGTGCTTAGTACCTAAGAGAATTGTCCAGATTCTAGAGCATAGAGAGGTTAAGTGACATACTGGTAGTAAATTATGGAGTCAAGATTCCAATCCTACCCTACTGACTCAAATCAACATTTTCTAATACTTTAAAATGCCTTGATATTACTTGTAAAGGTTGCTACTAAACTCACATATGTAAACTAGAATTTATGATATATTCTTATCTTCTTCACTAGAGAATTACCCAATTTAGCAACTATTCTCTTTGCCTAATAATGTTTATTGAATGAATGTTTACATATAGAGAACATCATTTTAATGGCATTGATCTCATTTATCTTTTGCTAAAAATCACTTCTCCACTTTCCATGGAAATAGGGCTGAGAGCAAACAAAATAAAACATGAAATTCACAAGATAATCCCAAATCCTCATAATTGCCAACTTGGGTAGCTTGGTTGTGCAGAGGACAGAGCACTGGCCTTGGAGTCAGGAGGACAGGAGTTCGAATTCAGACTCAGACATTTGATTTTTACTATCTGTGTGACCTTGGGCAAGTCACTCAATTCTGACTGCCTCACATCCAGGGACAACTCTAGTCATCCTGATTCATATCTGGCCACTGGAGCCAGATGGCTCTGGAGGAGAAAGTGAGGCTGGTGGCTTAGCACAGTGCTCCCCTCACTCAAATCCAATTCATGTTCTTCTCATGACATCACTTCCTTAATGTCATGGGTTTTTTTCAAAAGTGAAGAACAAGCATTATTATTATTTGCCAATTGAACCTCCTTCTTCCCTTTCCTCCCCCGTCCTACTGAATTTTTGAATTAGTCATCAAAAGGTGATAAAATGAATTGATTTGAAGTTGTTCTTTAGTGACCAAAAGAAAGCAACAGTCATAGGAAAACTGGCAAAATGTTTATAAAACCTAGCAAGGAGAAATATTATCTCTTTTTTTTTAATTTATTTTTTATTCTCATTTTGTACAAATGTTTTTCTTTACATTAATAAAATATACTTGTTTACAAGTAAACAAAATACCCCTCCCCCCCCATGAATATAGATAGACTTGCTTGGACAAAAATGTAAAGGGGGGAGAAAAAAAATTAAAATTAAAAAAATAATAGTAATAATTGTAGCTATGGCCAGGTGGCGCAATGGACGAAGCACCAGCCCTGGAGCCACTAGCACCCGGGTCCATATCCAGCCTTGTAAACCCAATAATCACCCAGCCATATGACATGCAAGCCACCCGATCCCCACTGCCCTGTAAAAACTAAAAAGAAGGAAAAAAAAGACCCAAAATAAAATAAAATAGTAATAGTAGGGGTGGCTGGGTGGCAGACAGAGCATTGGCCCTTGAGCCAGGAGCACCTGAGTCCGAATCCGGCCCCAGACACCCAATGATCACCCTGCTATGTGGCCCCAGGCAGGCCACCCAGCCCCACTTGCCCTGCACCCTCCCCCAAATAATAATAAAAAATGTATTTCAGTCTTTGTTCCAATACCATCAACTCTGTCGTGAGTGGATCACATTCTTTACGATAAGTCCATCACAAAAGTTACTTCCATATTTTTCAACGTTGCCATTGCTGATCACAACTCCCTTCTTTCTTATTTCTCCACTACCATGTCCTATATTTTCTCTCTCCTTTCACTCTGACTCTGCTGTAGGGTTGCTGAGTGGCGCAGCAGACAGATCCCTGGTCCTAGGGCCAAGAAGCCCTGAGCCCCCATACCACCCCTCAGGCCCAGAATCCACCTGGCCCTATGGTCCTGGGCAGGCCATCCAATCCCAGCCCCTTGCAAGAAGTAAAAAAAGAAAATGTGTTATATCTGACCACTCTCCCCCCCATGGTCCATCCTCTCCTCCTTTATTCACATCCCCACCCCTTCCCCCTGCTCCCCCCTCCTTCTTACTCCAGTTGTCTATACCCCATTGAGTATATTTGCTGTTTCCTCTCCTAGCCATCTCTGATGAAAGCAAAGGTTCCCTCATTCGCCCTTGCCTCCCCCCTTCCATATCATTGCAATAGCTCATTGTAATAAAAAAAAAATCTTATTATGTGAAATAGTTTGGACTATTCCCCCTCTCCTTTTTCTTTCTCCCACTCCATTTCCCTTTTTCTTATTGACTCCATTTTTACACCATATTTTATCTTCGAATTCAGCTTTCTCCTCTGCTTCAACTATAAAAGCTCCCTCTACCTGCTCTATTAACTGAGATGGTTCATATGAATATTATCAGTATCATTTTTCTATACATGCAATTCATCCTCATTAAGTCCCTCATATTCCCCCCCTCTCCTCCAATCTCCATGCTTCACCTGAATCCTGTATCTGAAGATCAAACCTTCTGTTCAGCTCTGGCCATTCCAAAAGGAACATTTGAAATTCCCCTGGTTCATTGAAAGCCCATCTTTTTCCCTGGAAGAGGACATTCAGCCTTGCTGGGTAGTTCATTCTTGCCTGCATCCTAAGCTCTTTTGCCTTCCGGTATATTGTATTCCAAGCCCTACGAGCTTCCAATGTAGCTGCTGCTAAGTCCTGTGTGATCCTGACTGCAGCTCCACGATATTTGAACGGTGTCCTTCTGGCTGCTTGTAATATTTTCTCTTTGACTTGGGAGTTCTGGAACTTGGCTATAATATTCCTGGGGGTTGGTTTTTTGGGATCTCTTTCTTGGTGGAATCGGTGGATTCTCTCCATTTCTATTTTGCCCTCTGCTTCTAGAATATCAGGGCAATTTTCCTGTAGTAATTCTTTCAAAATGATGTCAAGGCTCTTTTCCTGATCATGACTTTCAGGTATTCCAATAATTTTCAAATTATCTTTCCTAAGTCTGTTTTCCATATCAGTTGTTTTTCAATGAGATATTTCACATTTTCTTCTAATTTTTCATTTTTTTGGTTTTGAAGTATTGATTCCTGATTTCTGGTAAATTCATCAATCTCCCTGAATTCTATTCTTTGTCTGAAGGATTTATTCTCCTCAGAGAGTTTTCTTATCTCTTTTTCCATCTGGCCAATTTTGCTTTTTAAAAGCATTCTTCTCCTCAATAACTTTTTGAACTGTTTTATCCATTTGACCTAAGCTGTTTTTTAGCATGCTATTTTCTTCAACATTTTTTTGGATTTCCTTGACTAAGCTGCTGACTTCATTTTCATGTTTTTCCTGCATCTCTCTCCTTTCTTTTCCCAGTTTTTCTTCTAACTCCCTCATTTGATTTTCAAAGTCTTTTTTGAGCTCTGTCATAGCCTGAGCCCAATTTCTGTTTTTCTTGGAGCCTTTAGATGCAGGAGCTTGTGCTTCCTCATCTTCAGACTGAGTATTTTGATCTTTCTTGGGCTCATTTTCAAAATATTTCTCAATAGTCTTCTTCTTGTTTCTTTGTTCATTTTCCCAGCCTAAGCCTGTTTTTTGGGGGTGCTTCCTGAGCTTTTGGGACACTCCCACAAGGGTCTCAGTCTGTGAGGTTCTGTCCTCCCTACTGGTCTGTGAATGACCATATGTGCCCCCCTCTGCCACGGGGCCGAGGTGGGGGGGCCCTGTTGTTCTATGGGGGGCCTAGACTGGGATCAGGATCTGAATGTGGTCAGAGCCTGAGAGTCCTATTCCAGGGGCAGAGGACAGAGCTCTGCAGTCTCTCTTCACTCCCCAGGTTCAATGGGGGCTCCTGCTTACCAGTTCCACCTGCTTCTGTTTCCGGGTCTAGGCTGCCAAAGGACCAGGCTGCTGGGCTCCGCGTGCTCACTCTGGCAGAGGTTCCCCGCTGCTCCCCCACTCCGTGCCGGTGCTCCCCCGGGGTGCAGCCCAGGAGACTCCCCCGCTGCTTCAAGCTGCGGCCCCCAGCGCCCTGGGGCTGCCTCTGGGATGCTGAAGTTCCTTGGCTCTGGAGGGCCACCCCTCTGGTGGACCGCCCCTCCAGCCCCGGGGAGCAGTCTCTCTGCTTTTTTTCCAGGTTACCTTGGGTAGGAGAACTGCCTCACTGGGTCACTTTTGTGGGTTCTGTCTCTCAAAAGTTTAGAGTCCTTAGTTTATGAGTTTTTATCAGAGAGCTCCTAAGACTTGATCCCTTCATGTCGCCATCTTGGCTCCGCCCCCGAAATATTATCTCTTAAATGATCAAGAGTAGGATGGCAATGTTCAGCAGAACAACTGCTATTGTAAAATGCAAGCCCTTTCAGACAGTTATGAATTTTCTCAAGACTCTAGGGGTCAATCGCTTCTCGGCCTTTTGGCTAAGATCAAGTGTAGAATCTAGGGGTCAGCTCTTCCAGAGTAACTGGATTGCCATCAGAACTCAGGATATCTCTTTTTGTGGTGGTCAAGGCCTAGCATATCTGTTGCCTCCTCTTCCTCTTCCTTCTTTTTCTTCTCCTTCTCCTCCTCCTCCTTCTCTATTTCCTTCTTCCTTGACCTGTACTACCTTTATTTGTTTCCCCAGTTCCCAATGTTTTTGGTCAGAACAATCCAAAGTCAAGTATCTGAGAAGTGTTACCCATGGATCTACTTGAGGAAGTTGAGATATAGCCTTAATTAGATTTTTGATCCCATATATCCAGTAACAATTCATATAGAAGAGCTTACTTTTAAAATGACTTGAAAATGCAAGTTTCCTTGAAACATAATAGGATCTGTTGAAATAAGGCTACAGATTCCCTGAAACCTGACAATGATGTAGCATAACTAACTAAACTAGATTTCAGGGAATCCATAAATTTGGATGGCAAAAAAAAGTGCATCTTTATTTTTACTAACCTTTATTGGAAAGGTATTGTTTCTTTCAATTATATATTTTGGCAACCAAACATTATTCAAATAATGGATTCATATTGTTTGCTATAGAAAATTGAAGATAAAATTGCTCCATTTAAAATATTTACATGCTTATGATAAAAAGGAATTTCTCATTTTACATATACATAAATGATTATAATTTCCAATATTTTTGGATATCTATGATATGTTTTTGGTAACTGTTCATTAAGACTTTAATTCCTTATTGTGTATTTTTATTTTTATTAAAAAAGAGAAATGTTAACTTAATTTTAACAGTATCAGTTGAAATTTTTCTCTTGCTTACTCTATGGCCCCTAAATTTTCACAAGTTTATTTTACTTTTTGGTTATTTTTATTAATTTTGAACCTAAATACAAAAATATTAAAATAATTTTCATTTTATATAGGACAACACAAAGAAAGGATTCAATATGAAATCACGAATCTCCATTTTACAGTTTACTTGTCAAAAAGAAACTATATAGGAAATACTACATGCTGTTTTTCAAAGCTATCATGCTTTTCTCTGTTTCCATCTGAGTTTCCTTAGTGCTCTGTGTGCTATTTTTTCTTCCTCCATCTCCACCTCACACTAGAGGTAACTGCCAATAGACACAGATATGTGTGTATGTATGTATGTATGTTGGTAGGTAGATAGCACAGTGGCACAGTGGCTAGAGCACTGGCCTTGAAGTCAGAAGGATGGGAGTTCAAATCCAGCCTCAGACACTTGACACTAGCTGTGTGACTTTAGGCAAGTCACTTAACCCTGATTGCCTCAAATCCAGGGTGTCTTCAATCGTTCTGATTCATATCTGACCAGTGGCTCTACAAGAGAAAGTGACTCTGGTGAACTGGCACAGAACCTCCCCCTCACTAAAAATCCAATTTATGTGCTATGTAAAGGAGCATAAAAATTGCTAGATTATACCAAGTCATAATTTTGCATTAATATTATTTAAAGAGAAAAGTTTTTAAAAAGAACCTATTGATCAAACATCTATGATATTTGTACCAAAAATGTTAGCTTTGTAAGGAAAAGAAATAGATTTTAAAAGAATATGGCAAAAACAATAATTCATTTAACTAAAGAACAATTTTTCCATAAAACAAAACTAACAAATTTTAGTTAAAATGTAATGGAATGTTTTCCATTATTTTAAAAGTAGTATTATTATTTTAATTACTAGCCCTAAAAGAATTTAAAATAAATTACAATGTAATGCAATTGCAATAGAAAACATTCTATTTGGAATCGAAGCATTTGGGTTTGAATTCTGGTGGGTGCCTCTTCTACCCTTGTGACTTCTTTGGTTATTAATTTCCTCATCTATAAAAGAAATTTGAACTCAATAACCTCTCAAGTTCTCTCCAACTCAAAATCACTGATCATAAGATTCTATAAATATTCTATGGGCAGCATTGTGAGGCTGTGTACCTCACCTTTCACCAATTTCAAAATCTGTTTTTGTAACTGGATACATTTCAAAAAGAAGGTGTATATAAATCAAAATCTGCCTAGAGATCCTCTTCTTACCTGCATTCTGCTTTATAATTGCGGACAACACAGATGCCATCATTCTCACAGGTTGTATTTGAACAGAGTTTTGCTTCAGGCACCTTCAAGGGGATAAATGATGGCTCAGTGACACGGAGATGTGATATATCTAAAGGAGAAAGGAGGATATGGATAAAGCTTGGTGTTTATAAGTTTTAGGATTATGGGTATGGCAGAGCATTTAGAGTCCTGTAGAAATTAAGATTGAATGAGTCAATAATAATTGATTAATCACAAATACTTAATTTATGCCAGCTGTGGTGCAATATGCCAAAGCTATGAAGAAAGGAAAAAAATAGCCTGTCCCTGCCTTCAAACAGCACATTCTAATGGGATTGATACCAATAACTAAGTATATGGAAGACATAAACAGAGTAGATAAAAGTGTGGAGCATTTAGCAGCTGAATTTACCATCACTGGAGATTTTCAAGAGAAGGCTGGATAATCAATCACTTGATGGGAATATTGTAGAAGATTTGGACATTCCAATGCTGAAAGATTTCAAAGTGAGGGAAACCAGTAGAGATAAATCTGTGTTTGCCCAGAGCTGACATCTTTTACTTGCTTTTATTAATCAATCAAAAAGCACCTGTACCTTACAAACTTACTATGTGCCAGAGATAAACCTGTAATTGTACAATTAATATAAGACCTGGCAGAATAGATGAAGCTCTCACATTTAGAATATATAGAAAGATTTATCTCCCTTTGTAAGAATAGGATAATGCTAAAGGATGCATGCCAAAGGATATAATCTAGTTTTATTCCTGTCAAATATATAAAAGTCAAATTTCCCAACACTTTGAACTGAGTTACTTGTTATCATAATATTTTTTTCTCAACATTTAATCTCCCAAGTCAGAGAAAGCAAAAACTAGAGAATTTTAGAGCCATGTATCTAAAGTTACAGAGGGTTTCATCTCCTTTATTTTACAAATGATGAAACTGTGTGGTAGGTGGATGATTTATTGTTATAGTTTCAAAGGTATACAGGGCTCATAGTGAGTCAACTCCCTTTCCCAATATAGATTGAAAATTATTTTTACAGATGAGCAAACTGAGGTCTTAAGGAGGATGATTTAGTGTAGCTCTATAACTTCATTAGTGTACAAAGTTCACCAAGGAAATTCTTTTTATCAATAAAATGGATAACTACTCTCTTATTGTCTTGGAGAGATGCCTGGCCCACTGAAAGGTTAAGGACCTTGCCAAGGACGACAAGGCCAGTATATGTATGAAGCAAAACTTGAAATTAAACCATCTTTACCCCTGACACCAGATCTCTATGGTCTAAGCAATAATGCTGCTCCCAAGGTATACTTAAAAAGAAATAATAATGGCTGTAATTAGCATGACAATGAAAACAACTGAATTTGAAACAAGAAATGTGCTCTGGTATCTAGTACACAGGTGATCCAGGGGAGTGAAAGTACAAGCTCTGTCAGGTCCAGGAGTATGCTGGAGTCAGCTCAAACCAGTTCATAAGAACAGATTATTAAATTTTCTGGATAAGCATTTACACTTTTGAAAATAGCAAAGGTTATACATCAGAACATGATCTATGATTTCATTGAGTGTCTAAGCTTTAAAAAGTGATAGATATTTATTAATAATTCAGATTAAACTTAAAAGCATGTCTTATAAATGTGTATATGTGTGTGTGTGTGTGTATTTTTTCTGGAGAGCTAATTCTTAAACATTTATCAGCACACCACTAGTCTTAACCAACTGAAAAGACTTCCAGGGGGTCCATTGTCCAAAACTCAGTTTGGCTGAACTCAGAGAAGCTCGGCCTCAGAGGACCAAGCACCAAACAATGGTTTTATTGTGTAAACAAGCTCATGAAATTACATCCTAAAGAATGTAAGGGTTGCAAGATGGGTAAATGGAGAGAATGTATCCATCAGGCTGAAATCATGGGCCTTTTGAAGTTAATTATATGCATTGCCATAGCTCAGTTATTTTAAGAAATAAGTGAATGATAATTTTTACTATTATAAATATATGCAAAGAAATGCACAAACCCACATAGATAATAAGATGTGTTGTTAGGACATAATGGAAGGAGTGGGACAATAAGAGACATTTCTAGACACTCCTGAGATGTATATGGAAGTATGAAAGAATTGTGTCCAAATTACATAGATCTTCTAGATTTTCATATGGTGTATGGAAATGCATATCAGAAAAAATGCAGACAATATAAAATATTTGGGATTCTGCCTGTCAAGATAAACCCTACATGAACATACTAACAAAACATTTTTCACACAAATAAAGACAGATCTGAACAATTGAACAAATAGCAATTTCTCATGGACACATTGAGCAATTCTATTTAATGGCAATCCTATCTAAATTTATTCAGTGTTAAACCAATCAAACTTCCAGAAATTATTTTATAGAGCTAGAAAAAAACAGCAAAATTTATTTTGAAGAATAAAAAGTCAAGACTCAAGGAAATCAATAAAAAAATGTGATGGAAGGCAGCCTACCAGTACCAGATTTTAAACTATATTACAAAACAATATTCATGAATGCAATCTGGTACTGGCTAAGAAATAGAATGGTCATTCACTGGAACAGATTAGGCCCACAATAGTTTTTTTTGCATTTAAAGGACCAAAATGACATTGCTATGTATCTGATTATGACTCTTAGGACCAGTGTGACCTTGGAAGGATTTACCACAGGTCAGGGACAAATAGTCCAATGGAACATTTAGGAATGGAGATGTCTCTAAATTTGCTCATGGAGCACAGAAAACATCTTTAAGGTAGGCATACCATGGAGTTCTCTGGAGTTCTTTAGAGAGTCCATTCATAAATGCTGGAATTCCCTTTCAACTTCTTTGTTGACTTCATGAAAAAACATTGAGACTAATTTTATAACTGAGGAAGTCCAAGCTATACAATTTATTTTCAAAGCATGCAATAACTGAACAAATTGGATACAGAATCCCCTCAGGAGACATGGGTCATCTCACAATACACAGTAATAAAGGATCATAATAATCTACTTTCAGATAAACCCAAAATTCCAAGCTTTGGAGACAAGAATTCAATGTTTGACACACTGGTTAAACTATTTGGCAGAAATGACTGAAAGAACCAAACCTGACTTCATTTTGTATCATTGCCAATATTTTATGTAGCTTCTGGAGCTAAGTTTCATTTTCCTTAGTTAAGTTTAGTTTTCCTGTAATTCTCATAGTTTGGGGGAACCTATTTATTACTGTGCCATTGACTGATCTGAAGGATTCAAAAAGATGCAACAAATAAGATTTTCTGACTAATGAAAAGTGTCTAAATATAAAAATAGCAGTGCTAAAAATAGGAACAAAAAATGTTACTCTAAATTCTCTTTTAGGGGCAGCTAGGTCACATAGTGGATAGAGCACCAACCCTGGAGTTAGGAGGACCTGAGTTCAAATCCAACCTCAGACCCTTTTATTACCTAGTTGTGTGACCTTGGGCAAGCCTTGCAAATAAATAAAGTCTCTTATAAATCTCCCTTTCAGATTCCTGTGCCTTCTGAGGGGGGTCCTATATTCAATTTATTATGAAATTGCATGCTTTGATAATAAATTGTATAGCTTAATCTGGGTTTCCTCAGTTATAAAATTATTCACAACAAATTATTCACCAAAATGGGTGAAGCCAGCAAGGAGGTCAAAAAGGGAATTCCAGCATCTGAGGATGGACACTCCAAGAAATTCATTAGAGAATTCTAGTTGATTTTCTCACTGAAGGAATTGCTACTCCAGAGGACAGACTTCCCCTTGATCTCAATTCCTGAGCTAAAGTAAATCTTCACATTGTAAGGAAAAAATTTCTTATAACATGGGACTGGGAAAACTTCTAGTTGAGCCAGGAATAACCAAAGTGCCTGCTATTAGGTTCCGTGAAATTTGGTTTAAAACAGAAATTAAGGGGCAGCTAGGAGGCACAGTGGAGTCAGGAGTGCCTGAGTCCAAATTCGGCCTCAGACACTTAATAATTACCTAGCTGTGGTCTTGACCAAGCCACTTAACCCTATTGCCTTGCCAAAAAAACAGATTAAACTGGTAATTTATTTTGGCCTCAATTAGGTATCTCTGAGTATTATAAATTAAAGATCTGAGCCTAGCCATAGGAGATAAATATCCAAGTCAAATGGAATTCTGGTTCTGTTTTGCCATCCTTTCTGATGACATATGCTTATACTACCTATGGGCTTCTTCTTTCCATCCTGTTTTGTCTCTTCTCTATCCCACTACTTTGTCCACTGTCTCTCCCCAAACTGGTGAACCCCAGCCTCAAAGTCAGCAATACAATCAAGAATAGTTTTCCAGATATTGGAGCTTCTGATTTGGTTTTAATGGGTATATCAGGCTCTAACTAACTTTAATTTGACTCACTGAATGTTGTAAGGGGTCTCAGGAAAATCTGAATGTTCTAAAATTGTATCATCACATGGTATTTATTTTTCCCTTCTTTATAGAACTCTTTTTTCTCCTCATGCCCAAATCCCCTGTAAACGTGTTGGGGTGAGCTCTCCTCTGTAAATTTAGGACTAAAATTTGCTGTTCTCCTGTTTGATCTCTATTCTTATGACTCCCTGAAGACTCCCTCTCTTTGTTCCCTATATTGATTCAATGCCCAAGAGACCCCTGATGATAGCCTAGGGATTCTGTCTGATAACCCTGATTCTCTATGGGTGACTTCATCCTCAAATACAGGATTGTTAAAATCTGCTGTCCTGCCACCATCAAGATGAAGTCCACTCTCCATTCCTCAATATCCTTGACCATGGGGGCCAACAAAGTTATTATTCCCTTTATATTGACTCTCTAAGGGATTGAGGTATTATTTTCCCCTGTAAATCCCTTTGTGACATTCTTATCCTTCCTGGTTAGAAACTCAAGCCAGGTCCAGATGACAACATACTTATCACCTTGTACAAGATTTGCATGCTATTAATACTTATGTTATATGTAGGTGCCCAGTGGTGCCCAACCCCGCCACCATCATTTCCTCAAACTCCTGTAAAGCTACCTGTTTTACTGTAATAGATCTTTCCTCAGTTTTTTAAAAACATTCTCATTGACTTAGATACTCAGTACCTATTTCCCTTTACTTGGAAGAACACATAATGGACATGGATTCATTTACCCAAATGATATATAAAAATCCCTATTTTGTTTCCTCAATTTCTACAACAAGATCTAACCTCCATCACTTTCAGAGACTCTTCTTTAATTCAGTATATTGATAACCTCCTACTGGCAGCGCTCAGGGCTGAGGTTTGTCAAGATATCAGCTGTCTATCAGGTTAATTTTATCTGCTAGTATCAACTGTATTTCACTTAAGAATGTGCAGGTCTTGCAGAGGTTCTGTGTGCATTCAGAAATATAGACAGCTGCACACTATCCTTGGAGCTTCTAAACATTGTCAATATTGGAGTCTTTCCTTTTGTGAGATCTGTAAAAATAAATAATAATTTTTAAAAATACTTTTTCTAAAAAAGAGTCACCTTATATTGACATACCATCCACTTTCCAAAGGATATGAACATTATCTCCTTTGATAAAATCTCTTCTTTGAATCCATTGGTGGGTTATGTAGCCTCTTATTCTATTTCCCCGACCTCTGATATATGATGTTCCATTAGGGAAAGTTGCCTTCACTCCTACTTTGGAGGGTTTGTCCCAGAAAAAGCTTTCATTACCTATATCTGAAAAAAAACAATTCATATTTAGGGATCATGTCCAATAGATCAGGTTTTTGATACAATGTTATAGCATAAAATTAAGAAGATTAAACATCCAAATTGTGCTTCTAGCCTATGAAATTTCCTCTGTCAAATCTTTGGAGCTTGTTACAAGAGGCCTGCTCTGTGGTTTGAATGGGTGATCACCTTTGTAATGTAGCTGGAGAGGTACCAAAAATACTGAAATATGTTTTCCACTGAACTACTATAATTAACACTATTGGAATTGCTTTTTAAGGACTTTTTAAGACATGTCCATTTTAAAGGGGGTTAAAAATATATTGTGGGGCAGCTAGGTGGCACCATGGATAGAGCACTGGTCCTGTATTTAGGAGGACCTGAATTCAAATTCATCCTCAGGCACTTAATAATTACCTAGCTGTGTGACCCTGGGCAAGTCACTTAACCCCATTGTCTTGTCAAAGAGGGAAAACCATATCCATATCCATATCCATATATATATATAGATAGATAGATAGATAGATAGATAGATAGATAGATAGATAGTACCTTTATGGGGTAACATATTAATACAGATTAATTTAATGTATTTAGTTAAGTTAGATCAGTTAATTTTTACCTGTTAGGGAATGAAATACAGCATGCCATTGAGGCCTGGAAGTAGGGGACCTAAGTCAGCCAGGGGCAATTAAGGAGTACTTGGAGAAAAAAGAAGGAGAGATTCTTCAGAAATTGAACTTTGCTTAGTTTCAAGATTCACCTTATGTTAGTTCTTTCCCTAGACATATTCAAAAATTAAAAATGCAGAGCCCAGTGAGTCCTATGAAGTTTATTGATAGAAGAAAAAGAAACTACTTCTTACTTATATTCCTGTTTATGAGTCAACCAAGGGAATTTCTAAAATGCTCAAAGTTGAGTCAACTGATTGACTTATGTTATCATTCTTGCTATTGTTTTCAAATTGAACCAGGCCCACATTGATCCATCTTATAATTAGTTTTCTCTTTCCAAGGACTAGAAAACAAGCATAATGGTCACAGCATGATCAAAGCATGGACCAATTCTTAAGAACTTTTCAGTGAGTAATTATTATTCCTATCTTTCAGTGTCAATAGTTTACTTGTTAAACTTGGTTAAACTATTTCATTCATTCACTCAACAATCATTTATTAAGCAGCTGTGTTCTATTCAAGAATTGAACTATACCACTATTTTATTCAACCTTGGTGGAACCTGATCATTGGACAATACCAAGAGCACCCAAGTTTAATACCAAACAAAATGAAGAGACCAAGGAACAGGAGTTGCTCAGAAATCAGACAGAGAACGAATTGGAGTTATCTTTTGAATCAGTCCATCTTTTTCATTTGACCAGCCCTCTAACCCTCTCATTCTAAGTTTTTCTGTTGTCCATCATTCTTTTTTTTTTATTTTTTTTTTTAGTTTTTGCAAGGCAATGGGGTTAAGCAGCTTGCCCAAGGCCACACAGCTAGGTAATTATTAAGTGTCTGAGGCCAGATTTGAACTCAGGTACTCCTGACTCCAAGGCCAGTGCTCTATCCACTGCTCCACCTAGCTTCCCCTGTCCATCATTCTTGATGGTCATCTTCCTTACCACAAACATTGCAATAATCCTCACAATCTCCCTTGATACAAAGATTCTTGAAATTTATAATAGACTCATTGGAGACTACTATGAAATGATTATCAATCAAGTGTGATTTTCATTCTTTTCTCTTCCCCCATCCAGTTTCCAATGAAATATATCGTGTCAACCACAAAGAAAAAAAATTCACAAACCAGTTTTTTGAAAAGGATCTGTAGTCACACTCCTCTCATTGGACATGCGCTGACGAATATCAGGATTTTGATCCAAAATTGTCATTGTGGCTTGTAACCATGGACATGGCCACTGCAATTTTTCATCATTAGCTCCAGAGATCTGGAAGAAACTTATATCTATTTCAGTCTGATTACTTAGATCCAACTGAATTTGAAAGGCATAGCCTGCAGGAGAATAAAATGGAGGACTATAAATGATTTCCCCTGAGCTAACAAGTTGCTTGAAGTTGCTTATCTTCCACATGTGATGAGGACAGTAAGTTTCTGAAAGATTGATGTCGTCAATGGAGATACCACCAGCTGGTGTACCTCTACCTCGAGTTCCTTCAAATACCACTCTGAATTTGGTGTTAATTGCCAGTGGTACATAATAGAGTTGCCAGGTCCCAATGTGAACATCTATAATAGAGGAGAAATGTTGACTTTTTAAAGTCAGTCAATTACTAATGAACAAGGAGCATTCCTAGCTTCCAAGACCTAATTTACATGTCAGTGATATTCTATGTCATGATTTTATGTGGTCTCCAATTCAAACATCTTATTTATCAATATTCATGTCAGATCACATAACCTAATAAAATACTTGAGCACATTTATGGCAATCTATGAAGATGTCTACATCTTCCAGAATTAGAGGGTTAAATAATATTTAGATATCAAATTTTACACCTATCCTATTTGTAATAATGTAAGAACTAATATTAATAATAGCTTGCATCTATATAGTGATTGAAGATTTCCAAAGTACTTTATAAATAGCTTATTTGATCCTTTTTGATCCTTTTTTGAAAGGTGCTATTATTGTTCCCATTTTAGAGATGAGAAAACTTGGACATACAGATGTTAAATGACTTGTCATTTAACAGATGAGACTGAATTTAATTCAGTCTTTAAGTTACAACATTATGTCAAATCAATGGCCTTCAAGCCCTTTACTTATATCTATTTGACAAGTCACAGATTGCTTTGAAGGAGAGTGTCCTGAAGGAATCATAGAGCCTTCCTCATTCTCTCCACCACAAGTTAGTTCTCAGTACATAAGGGCCCAATCACTACTCCAATCCTTATACTTGACTAACAAGACAGATGCCCCTCAAATATAGAAAATCACTCCAAACTACATTCTAGACTCAGTTACAGAAGTTTCTAGGGTTGATCAGATTTCAGTAATCCTAATGTCTGAATTATTTAAGTGGCAGCAGTATAAACTTTAATCTCAAGACCTCCAAACTCTAAAAAGGTTCCTAATCTTTGTTAATTGCAAGAGCTAAAGGTCAAGTTTCTGAAAAGAATTAGAAGTTTAATATCATAAAAATAAACAAAGAAGAGAGAAGAAAAAATTAAAAATTAAAATTAAAGCCTTGGACCAGATGGATTCTAGTCTCCTGCAGGTGAAAAATCCCTTGTGCATCACAAACTATCAGAAGAATGGAAAACCATCAGAAGAAGGAAAGCCCCAGACAAATTCTGTGAAGGGAAACAAATGGCTACAGAAATTTCCAACCCCAAATCAAGTTTGGTTCCCCAAGGATGAAATCTCATACCTTTCACTTCATCCACCAGTATAAGAGAGCTTTCACCATGTTCTGAGATGTACTTCCTGACATAGATCTTGAGCTGGTTATATTTGTTTCCACTGATGTAGTAATAAAACTCCAAGCACTGAAACTCTCTCTTGGGAATAAATAGTCGGCTTTCTAGGATTGCATTTCCCCCTATATTCACAGACCTGCTACTGAAATGCATAAAGAAACCACAACCTAGGAGAAAACAAAGTAGAGACTTGAGACTTAAAGGCTTTGACTCCAGAAGGAAATTTCACAGGTGAGCATATTTAATATTAAGTCATGATAAACTCAGTTTTTATTTTTCATATCCTACAATATCAGGTATAGTAAGACCTTGGAAAAATAGTTCGTTGAGTTCATACTAAATGAAATATTAGTCATTTGACCACCTATGTGTTGAAAACACACACACATTCAACAACAATGCACCCTGCTTTTACATGCTTCACTGCCTAAGTATATTGGCAAAAGGGGAAATCAAGGTGCAGGAAGTTGGGTTTTTTTTTTTTTGGTAAATCCCAAACAATATTAAAAGTCCAATGTATATTTTAAATCCTAAAAAGAGCAAGATAGAACGGGGCAAGTTCAGGGATATGCTCTTAAGTATTTAACTACTGAATTTCTTGGGAGAAGACCCACATTTGGCAAATTTTTAACTTTAATTTGCATTAGTATTTTCTCCATCACTTTTTTAAAGTCTAGACATTAAACAAGAACAACAATGAAACAAGCCCTGATTTGGAGTGTTTGTTGATTTCTGAAGCATGAATTTTCTCACTGAAAATTTGACTCCAGGTTAGAGCTCCTTCCAAATATGCATTCCTTCCACAACACAAAAAAAGAAGTGTTCTAGGGAATATACCTTTAAGTATACACCCATCTAAATATGAAGAAAGAAGAAGGGTGACTAAATGAAGAGAGGGTCTCATTATACCAGTTAATAAGTGGTTTCTAGAATTGTATATACTAGGGTTAATTCAAGCCAATGATTTGAATATCCTCTCAGGAAATGTAAAGGTACTTCACTTCTGAGGATTATGGAAGAAAATAAGAAGAAAATAATCTTCTCTGATTGGCCCTCTTACTGAATTCTTGTGCCTTTCCAGTCAATCATGATGATGGAAATAAAAATAACTAACATCTATATTGTGTTCAATATGTGCTTTGTGTTGACTATGAACACAACAGTTATATTATTGGTTCCTCATATAAAATCTGAAGGTAGGTGCTATTATTAGCCT
This sequence comes from Macrotis lagotis, assembly GCF_037893015.1. NCBI lineage: Eukaryota > Metazoa > Chordata > Mammalia > Peramelemorphia > Peramelidae > Macrotis > Macrotis lagotis. The sequence continues at coordinate 440,405,222 of NC_133666.1, forward strand.
CATTATACATTTGAGGAAACTAAGGCAAATAATATCTTGCCTAGTGCCACAGAGATAATAAATATCTGAGATCAGATTTCAATTGATCTTCTTGGCTTCTATCCACTGTACCCCCTGACTGATGTAAACTACATATTTGAAGAACTAAGAAAGGGGCAATTTGACCTTTAGCTTGTCATATTCTCTCCCAACAACCCAAAAATCATTCTCTGAGAATGATCTTTAAGAATAGGAGCTCCCAAGGCCCTCTCCTTGGATAACTTTCAGTTTATAGTGATTACTTATGACTTACAGTGGAAAGAACATTGCCTCAGCAACCAGAGGACATGAATTCAGATCCCAACTCTGATACTACCCCTGTGAGCTTGAGTAAATCATTCTTTTTCTCTGCATCACAGCTTATACAATTTTAAAATAAAGGAGTTAATTAAATAAGATGGGGTCTGAGACCCCTTCTAGCTATGAACCTGTAGTGCTAGCATTTTATCACTCTTAGTGTCCTGAGCTAATCATTTGAAATAGTCTAATTACCCTAAGTTTTTGCATCTGGTTTTAGATGTTTGTTTCCAGAAAGAGAGGCATCAAGTTTGAAACTAGTAATGTGATGTTTTAAGACTTTAGCCCAATCAAACTGCAAAGGTTATTATGCAATGGTTCGAATGAAAACAGTCAAGGTTTTTCCCTTTCTTTGCCTAAGAAGGTCAGATTTTTTCAAAGAAAAAAAGCGAATTTTCTCTCCCTCCTCTCCCTTTCTCTCATATACACTTACAGACACATGCAAACACACACACACACACACACACACACACACACACACACACACACACACAAACACAATTACTGAAGACAACTCTCCTCAGGTTGGAAATCCTGGATCTGAACTACACATCAAAAATGTAGAGCTAGAATGACCTCTGAGGTCATTAAGTTGAACCCCCTCATTTTACAAATGGGAAAATTGAGACTCCTGAGGTTGTGACATATGTGTGATAAAATCCTAAATAGGATTTGAACTTAGAATCATACTGTGACAGAATCACCATTCTTTTTACCTCACCACAATCCTACCTCCATGAAATAGTGCAATTGTAGGAGAGTAAGGGAGAAGATCTTAACCATTTTAATTTACTAGAGAAACAAGTCGAATTCCCAAACTGGTCTTCTTTGTCAATCAGTTGTATCTTACTCTTCATGACATCCCTGATATTTTCTTGGCAAAGATATCACAGTAGTTTGCCATTTCCTTCTCCAATTCATTTTACAGATGAGGAAACTGAGAAACAGGGTTAAGTGACATGTCTAGGGTAACACAGCTAGTACTTGTCTGAGACTAGATTTCAACTGAAGAAGATGAATTTTCCAGACTTCAAGACTGGTGCACCATCCACTGTGCCATCTAACTGCCCAAATTGCTTTTTTATATGAAACAAAAATTATAAAATTAGTCTAATACTGACAAAAACTTAGAAGTAGGTCCCCATTCCTCCTTTAGACAACCATATGCAGGAGAATAAGTTCTAAATCTAGGACCCAAGAATACTTAGGTATGCCACTTAACCTTAGTGAACTTCAATTTTTTCATCTGTAAAATTAGGAGTTGGACAAGAGGTCCTCTAAGGTCACTTGCAATTCTAAATCTATAATCTTAGGACATGACTAAGCTATTGTTACTCATCCTTCCTTTTTCCAGCAGGACTGATGACACCGCATTATTGGACTGTTGATCTGGCTGATAAGTCCAATACAAATTCAGAAGGCTTTACCACAGGTTGAGTCCAACTAGTCCACTGGAAGATTTGGAATGGAGATTTCTCTTAATTTGTGCATCTCACATGCCCTTTGTGGTATTGTGATACTGTTTTTATCCTGTAGTACAGTATCTTCTTTGATGTGGGCAGGTCATGTTAGGTGGTCCTGTACCAGCATCTCCCATTTCTCAAAATCAATAATAAAGCTCTTTAAAGAGACCTTGAGACTGGCATAGCACTTTTGATGACCATGTGAGCACTTGCCTTGTGTAAATTCTCTTTAAAATACTAAACTGGCAAAGGGAAATGATGAGCATTTGCTGAAGAAAACAAAGAAAAGTACATAAGAGCCAATTCCTGGTAGTTACCTTCGCACTTGCCCAGGTATGTTTGATCAGTATCAGGTCCACCAGGTACCAGTGCAATCCTTTCCCAGTCACCATTATCTTCTGAGTTTTGAATCATGCCACATATGCTTTCCAGTTCAAAATCACATGAATCCAGAAAGGTTAGAGAAGAAGCTACAGTAGACAAAAATCATTGAACGATTCTCTGGTCAAGGAGCAACCCATATTTATTCATTGAGTAACTAAGTTGGGAAGAAGAAAGGCACTGAGGAAAAGGAGGTCAGCAAGTCTTGGCTAGTGAGTGCCCTGAGGAGCTCTGATGAATGCCAACCCACATAGCCAAAATAGAAAGGAAAGCAGCAGCTTAGTACAACTGTCCTCACTTGAAGATGTTATTAAGAGATATGTTGAGACAATGCCTACATCTTTCTATCTTTCTCAAATTACTGAGCTGTCTGAGCAATAGCCCAACTTCTTACATCTTTCCTCCTTGGGAATTTATACATTTCATTCTCATCCAGGTACTGTCTGAAAACAGTTTTCAGTACGTCAGCTACAACTATTCTTTATCATGCTGCAGTCATTTAGAATCTGGTTGATAAATGCTGATGCCAAATTGACATTTTAAAAGGCAAAAGTAAATCCATTTCCCACAAAGGATCAGATACGTTTCCAAAAAAGGAAGATTCATTTAGAATACAATTCAGTCTATATTATAACCACATAGTGTTTGAGAAAGTCTGTGTGGCAGGGGCAACTAGGTGGCACAATGTTTAGAGCACCAGCCCTGGAGTCAGGAGTACCTGAGTTCAAATCCGGCCTCAGACACTTAATAATTACCTAGCTGTGTGGCCTTGAGAAAGCCACTTAACCCCATTGCCTTGCAAAAACCTAAAAAAAAAGTCTGTGTGGTATAATGACTTGAGGGCTTAGTTTGGTCAAGTCCTACTTCTGACACATAATACTTGTTAATACTTGTGTTAGTCAATCAAATAGCACTGATTGTTATTAAGTAACTCATGTGTACCAAGTACTGTGTTATGCCCCAGAGCCACACACACATACACACACATACACACACACACACACACACACACACACACACACACACACACAAACACACACACACACACACACACATATACACACAGCAAACCCCAAACATTCCCCAGGCTCAAATCTAATGGGAGTTATCCTAGCAAATCATCCTACTTTTCAGGACCTCATGGCATTTTAAGTTTATTAATTGCAGAGTTGTTTCTTGTCCTTCATTATCGAAGAAGACCTATAAATTGCAGAGTAGGCATCAAGCTATGTTGGTTGAAAGCATTTTCTTACTAGCAGGGAAATCAATAACTCTTATCCCAACCATAAAATCACTAATTTATAGTAAAGGAAAGAGGAAAGAGAGTCAAATGGCATGCCCAAAATGACACATCTACTAAATGGTGGAACCATGACTTTCTTCTGGGTTTCTGATATCAAGCCCAATGTCCCAAACTACCTTGCTAAATCTTATATTGTTACCTTGCCTCTATTATTTTATGCTCTCCCCCATTTCTCTTTATGACTATTTTTTTTAATTGTAGAAAGCCTAGCAGGCTGAAATTCCCTGAGAGCAGAAAGAAACAATCATGTTTCCATAAAGGCCAGGATACTTACAGCATTTGTAAAGGAGATTCAATTTTTCAACATCATCATTGCTGAAATCTATTCGTTGTCCAATCACATCCATGAAGGAAGGGATTTTTGTTATAATTGTTGGTTCTGTTCCTCTTTGAAAAGCAGTTTTAGAGTAATGCATCAAAGATGTATAGTCATAGGGAATGTTCAGGGAATTTGAATCCTTCTCACTTTTCTTATAAAAATTGTTTTCAGTGCCTAAAATAAAATTTACAAAATAATAATATAAATGTCATAAAACAAAAATATGAATAGTATTAAAATGTAAAAGTTTTATATTTATGAACTTTAGTTATAGCAAACTTAAGGCAGCTATGAATACTATTTTCTTACATGGTTCAGTTTAAAGCATAAATCTGGTTTCATCTGTATGAACGGTTCTCAATAAAGAAACTCCTCTCACCAGTGTGAATCAGTAACTGAGTTATAATTTATGACCTGAGAGAATTAATTAGGAGCACTGAAAGTCTTGATGACTTTGTCCATTGTCATAAAGCTATTATGGATCATAGTAATTTGAGTTCAGGTCTCCCTGACTTCTAGACCCACAATATGCTGTATTCTGTGGTAATTGAAATGAAAGAATATTTACAAATATTGTAATAAACATTATATTAAGATACTATCTATATATGGAATGTAGCGTAGTTTTGTGGAAAGTGCCATAATTAGTTTCTAATTCTGACTCTGCCATTCACTAGCTGGCTCTGGAACATTTACAAATCTATTAACTCTGAAATTGTTTCTGTATCTGACTATCTAGTTGGAAGGAAACCTAGGTAATGCAGTGGATAGAGCAGTCTTAGAGTCAAGAGGAGCTGAGTTCAAATTTGACTTCTGACACTTGACTCTTACTAGCTGTATGACCTTAGGCAATTCACTTAACCCCAATTGTCTCAAATCCAGGGTCATCTCCAGTCATCCTCATCCTTATCTGACCACTGGACCAGATGGCTCTGGAGGAGAAATTAAAGCTGGTGACCTAGCAAAGCAACCCCTCACTAAATTCCAATTCATATGTTTGTGATGGCATCACCTCCCTGATATCATGGACTTTTTTGAAAATGAAGGAAAAACAACAGAAACTTTCACTTTCAATAATTTTCAATCTCTCCCTAACTATTAGTTACTTCCTGGAAATTGGAAATTCTAATAAAAGCAATAAGAGAAAATAAAAGAAATTGAAGGAATCAGAATAGGGGATGTCATGGTAAAACTGTCTCTTTTTTCAGATGATATGATGATATTCTTGGAAAATTCTAAAGATTCAGTTAAAAAGTTAGTTTAAACAATTAATAATTTTAGCAAAGTAGAAGGATATGAAATAAAACCACATAAATCACCAATATTCCTCCATATCACAAACAAAACTCTACAAGAGAAAATAGTAAAAACATAAAAATACCCCCATTTAAAATAACTCTAGACAATATACAATGCCTGGGAGAACACCTGCCAAAGCAAACCCAGAAACTATATAAACAAAATTACAAAAAAAATCTTTTAATACAAATAAACTCAGATTTAAATAATTGTAGAGATAGTAATTGTGTCTTGGATAGGCAGGGCCAATATAATAAAAATGATAATTTTACTCTAATTTATATGCTCAACAGCATCACAATTAACTTTTACCAAAATATTATTTTGCTGAATTAAAAAATAACAAAATTCATTTGGAAAAACAAAAAGTCAGGAATATCAAAGGAAATCATAAAAAGTACCAGGAAGGAAGTTCAACAGCAACAGATCTTGTTGCTCTGTCCTTCAGTCTCAAAGAGGACCACGACATCAAAGATGTGATGACATGACATGCAAATGAATTGGATTTAAGTGAGGAAGGGCTGTGCAAAATCACCAGTCTCACTTTCTCCTCCGGAGCCATTGGGGTCCAAAAGCTCAATATGGATAGGATGACTGGAGATGGTCATCACATTTCATGTACCAGTGGAAGAAAGAGAAGGGGCTGAAAGGGAAGAGGAATGGGACTGGGAGTGGTACCCAAATGGTCAGTAGTGTAATAGCTCCTATTATTCACACTAATTGTTGTTTATCCCTCATTCTCAGAGAGGACTATTACAGCAGAGATGTGATGGCATGGCATTCAAGTGAATTGGATTTACATGATGGACTTTGCAAAGTCATTAGACTTACTTTCTCCTCTTAAACTGTATTATAAGGCAGTAATTACCAAAACTATGTGGTACTGGCTAAGAAATGGAAAGGTAGATCAATGAAAAAGACTATAAATGCAAATTTATAGCTGCAAAAAAGCCCTAAAAACCTTGTATTTTAAAAATGTAAAGACTTAGGATTTGGGGATAGAAATTCATTATTTAGTAAAAATTGTTGGGAAAATTAGAAAGCAAAATGACAAAGATTGGGCATGGACTAAAATCTCACACCATTTAACAAGATCGGTTCAAAATAGAGGCAAAACCTAGATACAAGGAGAGATTTTAAAAGAAAATTAGAAGAACTTAGAACATCTGAAGCATGGTAGGTAAGAAATATTTGAATTATCAAGAGACAGAGAGCAAAATTAAGTGTAAAGTGAATAACTGCAGTTAAATTAAATTCAAAAGCTTTTGTAAAACCAGTATAGCCAAGATTAGATGGAAAGAAGAAAATTAGGGAGAATTTGTAGATAATTTTATCAGATTAAGGTCATATATATATATATATATATATATATATATATATATATATATATAAAACTTTGTCAAATCTATAAGAATATGATTCATTCCCATATTGGTCAAAGGATATGAAAAGGCAGTTTTGCATTAAAGAAATCAAAATAATTTATATTCACATAAAAATGCTCTCAATCAGTATTGATTAGAGAAATGCAGATTAAAACAAACTTGAGGTATCATTTTATAGCTACCAAATTGGTTGAAATGATAGAAGGGGAATGTGACAGATACTGGAGAGCATATGAAGATATTGGGACCCTAATTCATTATTGAAGGAATCGTAAAATCATCCAACTATTTTGGAGAACAATCTGGAATTATTCTCAAAGAGTCATCAGCAATACAAATATTTGGTTAATTTCCAAAGATACTTAAGAGGAAAGGAAAATAACCTATATGTCCTAAATGTTAATAGCAACTCTCTTTATCGTGGCAAAGAACTGGAATTTGCAGTTATACCCATCAGTTGGGGATGGTTGAAAAACTTGTAGTATATGATTGTAATGGAATATTACTGTTAAAAGAAATGATGAGCTCAATGAATTTAGAAAAACATGGAACCACTTCCATGAAATAATGAAGAGTGAAATGAGCAAAACCAAGAAAAGATTATTTATAGTAACAACAATATTGTATTAAAATAATTTTCAACAAATAAATTATTTTGCTTGGTATAAATATCCAAATTAACTATAAAAAACATACAAAGATGCTATTTGCATCCAGAGAGAAAACTGATAGATGTATAGAATGTGTATAGTTTAAATAATTTTACATTTTATATATATAATCTTTTTGTATCTATAAGGGGTAAGGCGAAGAATAGAAGGAAAAGAAAAGAAAAAAGAAAAAATTTTACATGACAATTTTGTTGTATACTTGAAAGGAAGAACAAATTGTTTATATTATATTTCCAGTTTCAAGTACAGTCATCTTTTTATAGACCTGTTATAGAAATGCTTGTTTTATTCAATTAATATAAAATAAAATTTAATAAAATAAACTAAAACTGATCTTTCTCCTTTGTGAGTGTCTTCTTTTTAAGATACTGTCCATTTGCATATTAACATATGTAGCAAGTCAATAATTTTGCATTTTGTCTATTCCATTAGAATGAGAATTCTATAAGGGAAGGTATCAGCACATTTTTGTTTCTTTGTATTGCTAGTGGTCATTACAAAAGTGGTTGGCCTACTAATGACTGAACAGAAACCACACTTTCTTGCCTCTAAAGCCTCTCGTGTACAAAAAGGAAAGCAATCAAGGAAACCATACCTGGTAAAATTCTGTCCTTCATTATTATAATATAATCATCTCGATCTGAACGGGAGTGCTCATGCCAGAATCCCAGGGTATGTAGGAGTTCATGTTGAACTGATGCTATTGTATCACATTTTTCACCTATGGAAATAATCTGTCTACCAGACTGTATATTTCCTATTGAGGAATAACACCTAAAAACAAGACATAAAGTAGCAAGATGATTGGCATTATGTGATGACCAACATCAAATTCAAACCCTCTTTCAATTCTAGTGATAACCATAAGAGGTATAGTTGTTTGATATGGTAAAGGACCATTAATTAACCTTGAAATACAAATTGATGTATGGATTATGAATAAGGCAAGAGATAAATAACTGTAAGACTCCTGAAGGGAGAAAGGCCAAAAGCAGTTGTAAACCTGTCAGGTCAAGTGCCACATTCCAAAGTTTCTAGCACTCTACCCCATGATGCTAAAGAAGAACTATGAAAATCCAATGCTCCGAAGACAAAGGAAGACCTAAAAATCTATTTTCTTTAATGTTTAATGAGTGTAGACTAATACTAATGGAGGTGGAGATCAACACAGGATCTAGTGATCTAGACTGAGATCAAGTTGGATGGACCATTCCAATTAAAAATAGAGCAGGAGCTTGAGCATGGTTCTGGCATAAAATCCCAATTCAGGAATTAAAACTAAACTAAGTAGATAGTTAAACAGAAAGAGACACCAATTTCAATGGACATGTTGTACAAGTACAGTTTTATATTTGGTCTAAAAAGAAATCAACTGTACATATTAAAATGGGGTCAGGGAAAGGAGCACGTGTTTAAATAAAATTTTATCTAACAATATTGAAGAGTTTGAGTAGACAACAACATCAATATAATTTATTTATATGATATGACAAAAAAAGTATATGACATCTTGGACTATATTCAGAGAGGCTTAGCTTTTGGAGAATACAGGTAACAAGGATGGTGACATATACCGAATCTAAGTCATAACAGGAAATAAGAAAATTTAGTCTAAAGTAGAAAAGATTCGGGGGGAACAATAGCTCTGTACATATTTGAAGGAGTGGGGGTCTTGAAGAAGAAAAATACCTCAGAGTGTATAACAGGCAGCAATGAGGAGAAATTTAAGTTTGATGTCAAGAAAACTTTCTCATAATTAGTCCAAAAGTTCAAAGAACAGCCAAATCTTCCAATATGAAGCTCTTCAAGAGCCTAAATGTCTATTGTGGCAAGTATGTAATCATGGAAATTCCTTTTGGATATGGGCTGGGCTAACTGGCCATAGTCATCAATTCAAGTTCTCAAATTTGATTAATTTCCTGAATCCTTACTTTATGCCAGCACATATGTGTCTAAGTAGCACAAGATATAAAGGATCAAAAATGAAACAGTCCTGCCTGAAAGGAACTCATATTCTAAGATAAAAGATATACATAAAAGTATTTTTATTTATTTGGTTTGTTGTTGTTTTTTTTGCAAGGCAATGGGGTTAAGTGGCTTGCCCAAGGCCACACAGCTAGGTAATTATTAAGTGTTTGAGGCTGGATTTGAACTCAGGTACTCCTGACTCCAGGGCCATGCTCTATCCACTGTACCACCTAGCCACCCCGATATACATATAAGTAAATAAAATTTCTATACAAAGATTTGGGAGGACTGTAGCACTAGTAACTAAGGTATCAGGAATTATTTCACAAAAGGTATGGTGCTTGAACTGCCCTTTGAAGGAAGAAGAAAGTATGGGATTTCAAGAGGCAGCTATTTAGAGAGCAAGCATTCCAAGAATTGGGGACACCCATGCAAAGAAAAGGAGACAGGATAGGGAATGCCGCATAGGAGGAAGAAATGTCATATACCTGAATTGTAATAATATGTAATGAGTCTGAAAAGATAGATGGGAATGTAGAGAAGTGAGATATTGTATACACTGTCAGATGGAGGTTTTCTTTGGTTTTCTTTTTCACAAGGGAAGTGCAATATGGGGAGGTCAATGAAATGATTATGATAGGAAAATAAAATAGAAAAAAGGAAGAGAAGGAAAGGGAAATTAAGAAAGGCAAAAAGGGAAGAAATGTTGAAAGAAAGGAAAAGTAATTGAGAGCGATATAATATATATATCATAATCATAATGGTTTTAAATGGCAGAGAACTTTATTTTTTATTTTAGAGGAAATGAGGAACTGCTCTTAATAGAACTGAGGGTGTTAGGAAAATTAAAAGAGTCTTATAAAGCTGTAACCATCATGGTTAAAGTTTAAACCAATCTGAGTCTTTCAAAAAATTCAATCATGACAATATGGAGGTTGGATTAAGAACAAGAGAAGAAGCTTTCTGGTTAAAGTGGAAAGAATAGATGATAGCATATGACAGAGACAAAAGAAAACTGATCATTTCCTATTTTGTTCCTTTTTATCTAAAAAGGAAATTAATCTTCTGAATGAAGAGAATGTGACAAAATGGGTAAATGAAGCAAAAATCTCAAAATAAGTAAGATTATAGTGTGAGATAACAGAGTGCTGTAACATTTTGCAGATGTGAGTGCTCAACAGCTGGGAGAGACCTTTGAGAGACCCTGGACTCCAGTCAAACCAACAGCTTCCCATTTTCAAAGGGATAGAGGACAGATGATTAAAACCATAGTCTAATGAGCTGAACATAAAAATCAACTGTGGATATAGTTATAGAATGAATTATTAAATGTGTGGGATGAGAGAACTTAGGGAAAATATAATAAATATAGATCAATATGGGATTATTATAAACAAATAACTATAGAATAACCTTATTTTCTTTTGATCCTGGTACTCTCTATTTTCCATCTCCATCTTTGATTTTCTTTTATTTCTAAGGTCCAGTGTGTCCCTGTGCAAGGGTGCCCCTGGTGGGCCCACCCCAAAAACTTCTTTCTAACAACTTTTCATGTACTGTCTTCTCCTATTAGATTATACACAGTTTAAGGGCAGGGACAATCTTTTTCCTATTGTAATCTCCAGATCTTAGTAAAAAATCTGTTATATAGTAAGTGCTCAGTAAATGTTTAGTAAATTAAATGTTTAATGAACAGTTGATCAGGAAAATGCCATAGTCTTAGAATCCTGAATTTTTCATGTACAGAGCCATATACTGCTTTGTAACATACTAGAGACACTGCTTTCAGGAAATTCTTAGAATATCAAGCCTTTCTCTTACCCAAGTCCTTTCAACAGTGCAAGATAGTTATCTTCCCCTTCCCATGGCTTAAAGTCAATGCAAGTTTTTAAACGGAACCGTTCAAATGTCTTCAGGATAACTCCTTTAGCATTCATGTCTGAAGAAAAAGGAAGACACAAAAGCAATGCCCATTAACCATCAATAGGATTCTGGATTTAGAGCCAGACTTTCCTCCCTGTGTTAAAACCTGTCTCTCAAGGGCTTCCAATGGTTAAATCCAAAGATCATCTGTCAAGTCTCATCTATCTTAGACTTTCTGAAGCTTTTGACCTAGAAATAACTCCCCCTTATTCATCATTCTCTTCCCTTGGTGTCAGAGATCCCATGTCCTTCTAGTTCTCCTCCTAACTCTAACTTCTCCTTCTCTGTCTTCTTCTCTTGTTCCTTACCCTTGATCTTATCCTTTAGCAATTACTTCATTTGATTCCCTGATTGTAACTAAGGAAAATGAGAAAAAGGTGTTAAGTGACTTGCCCAAGATCATACAACTATTTCTAAAAGTCAGATTTGGGCTTAGGTCTTCCTTATTGCAGGTACACCTGTCTATTCACTGGGTCCCCTAATGGTATTAAACATCTTCTTTAGTCTTCCTAGCTTTAGATTCATTAACTTGTCCACAGAACCTCTCAACTTGAACATTTCACTTGTACCTCATACTCAACCTGTCCAAAAATAGACCTGTCATCTTTCCTCTAAACCTATTCCTCCTTCTTTGGTCTTTCTCTCAAGGATACTATCATACTCCTTTTGACTCATTTTGAAACCTGGAGGTTATCCTTGACTCTTCCTACTCCTCCACCTCTCAATCTGAATAACTCTGAAAGCCAATAACCAATGGTCAATAGTATCTAGAGGACTGACCTCTCCCACCTCCCACAATCGCATAACTCCTCATGACTTAATCAAGTATCTAAAACAATAAATTGCAAAGAAGGTGTCAACCTGCTTTGACAGAGGGAGATTCATCATCTGGGGTTCTCTTTAGTAAAAAAATCGCAAGTCCAGTACTTATCCCTATCATTATGCTATTAGTTTCACTTCCAATTTTTTCCTCTACTCTTTGGCCACTATTACCTCCCAAGAAAGGAAAGAAACAAGTATTCATTAGGTGCCTGATAGTGTCAGATCCCTATCCTAAGAGCTTTATAAATAATATTTCATTTGAGCCTGACAACAACCCTGGTAGGTAGGGGTTATAATTATTTTAATTTTGCTGTTGAGAAAACCAAGCAGCTAAGTGCCTTGCCCAAGGTCACACAATTAGTAGAAGTCAGATCTTCCTGACTCTAAGTCAAGCACTCCATGGGCTTTAGCTACCTGGCTCCCTTTGAAAATTGATTGTTATGCCTACACCAAGACAATAACCTTCCTACAGTTCTCATACTTACTTTTCACTCTGCTCTCTCTAATCCATCCTTCCTCCAGATAAGTATTTCTTATCTCAGTTTCCTTGCTCTTTCTTTCCTTTGCTGTCAGTTGTTATTTCCCTGCTTTGGGTTAATGGAGCAAGAGCTCCTCAAGTAGATAATAAACACCTTGAGGTTCAGTAGATTTAAACCAGGATACAGTAGGAATATGACTCAAATTAAATCAACTGTGTCACTTCTAGGCAATTCATTTAACCTCTCTGGGTATAAGGTCCTTCATCTACAAAATGGGAATAATAACATTTCCACTATGTAGCTTAATTGGTCATTGTAAAGATCAAATGAAAAAAACCATGTAAATGACTTCTAAACTATAAATAGTTTTATAAATGTGAGTTATTATTTGAATAGTCTATTGGTTAGTCTCCCTGCTTCATCTCTCCCTAGTCCAATTCATCCTTCACATAGCTGCCCAAATGATTTTTCTAAATCCCAGATCTGATTAGGTCACTTTCCTACTCAATAAAGTCCATTGATTCCCTTCACAATCTGATTTCTCCTATCTTCCCAGTCTTCTTATAGTTCATTCCCCAATACGTTCTCTAAAACATTGGCCATCTTACTATTCCTCATCATTGACACTGATCACTCTCATAGTCTCAGTCTCTCTCTCTCTCTCTCTCTCTCTCTCTCTCTCTCTCTCTCTCTCTCCCCTCCCCCTCATGTTTTTCCTCAAACTGTGTCTCTTCATTTCCAATCTTCTGGATGCCCTGGCTTCTTTAAGACTCAGCTGTCATTTGTCAGATCTGTGAAAAGGGAAGCAGTTTATGACCAAGGAAGAGATGGAGAACATCATTAAAAACCAAATAGATAATTTTGATTACATTAAATTAAAAAGCTTTTGTACAAACAAAACCACTGTAACAAAGATCAAAAGAAATGTAGTAAATTGGGAAACAACTTTTACAACTAGTATTTCTGACAAAGGACTCATTTCTAAAATATATAAAGAACTGAGTCAAATTTATAAAAAAAAAAAAAAGCCATTCCCCAAATGACAAATGGTCAAAGGATATGCAAAGGCAATTTACAGATGAGGAAATCAGAGCTATCCATAGTCATATGAAAAATTGTTCTAAATCATTACTAAATCAAATTAAAGCAGTTCTGAGGTACCACTGACAACTCTCAGACTAGCCAACATTACCAGAAAGGACAATGTTCAATGTTGGAAGGGATATGGGAAATCTGGGACATTAATACATTGTTGGTGGAGCTGTGAACTCATCCAACCTTTCTGGAGAACAATCTGGAATTATGCCCAAAAGACAATAAAAATGTATATACCATTTGATCCAACAATACCATTACTGGGTAGCCTGAAGAGATCATGCAAAAGGGTAAAAGCATCACTTGTACAAAAATATTCATAGCAGCCCAGTTTGTTGTAGCAAAGAATTAGAAATCAAGTGAACATCCATCAATTGGAGAATGGCTGAACAAATCGTGGTATATGGATGTAATTGAATACTATTATTCTATTAGAAACCAAGAGGGATGGGATTTCAGCGAAGCCTGGAAAGACTTGCATGAACTGATGTTGAGCAAGATGAGCAAAACTAGAAGAACTGTACACTATAACAGTAACATGGGGGTGATGATCAACCTTAATGGTCTTGCTCATTCCATCAATGCAATAATCAGGGACAGTTTTAGAGCACCTGTGATGGAGAATACCATCTGTACCCATAGAAAGAATTGTGGAGTTTAAACAAAGACCAAAGTCTATTATCTTCAGTTTTTTTTTAAAAAGGATCTTATGTACTACATAATTTTGCTATCTCTAATATTTTATTTTCTCCTCAAGAATATGATTTCTCTCCCAACACATTCAATTTCAATCATGGTATAATATGGAAACAATGTAAAGATTATTAAACTGCCTTCTGTGGGGAGATGGGAGAGGGAAAGGAGGGTGGAGGGAAAAATTGAAAAATTCAAAACCTTACAGAAAATGATAGATATAAACTAATATTGTATATATATAATTGGAAAACAAATAAAATATTAATAAAAAACAATTCAGCTGTCATACCCCACCTTTGTAAGATATTTTCTCAATTCCCCAAACCCCTGACCCACCCATGGCTGAGATTATCTTCCATTTATACTGTAGTTATCTTGTATGTAAATTTATTTTTCATATTGTGGCCTCCTCTCATTATAATGTGAGTTCCTTGGAAACAGGCACCATATTTTTCTTTGTATATGCTGAACCTGGAACAGTGTTTAATTTCAGTGTCTGACTTCTACTGATAATTTCAAATTCATTGTATATAGAGTTTGATTGTACAGTTTTATTTACATGTTGTCTTCCATTCTAGATATTAAGCATATATACTGCCACTTACCTTTCTTTGTCTCACTAATGTTTATCACAGTGCCTACACACACATAGTGGGTGCTTAATAAATGTATGTTCATTGACTGGCATATAAGTACTGTTTAATCAATGCTTATTCTTATAAAAACATACGTTAACAGTGTTGAATTCTGATTGACTGAAATGGCCTATTCATTATTGCTCTAGAAAATAGATGACAAGATGCATTTTTCCTCTCTTTGGAAAAGGAGTGGGACATAGCAGTCACAGACTATTTTATATATTGTTAGACAAGATTTATGTATTGATTAGTTTCATTTATCAGTTTTCGCTAGGTAGTAAATTTCATTGTGGGTCAAATTTTACAAGCATAAATGATATAAAAACAAAAGGCATCAATAAAGGTTTTTTTTAATTGAATTGTTCCAATGTAATGTCTTGAATAATAAAAGTATAAATCACTTATTTAAAATTTTTTCACATCTGAATTACTCAAGAATATAATTCAATTCATTAGAATTAGATAGTGTTAAAGATGCTATGAATGTTGCTCTGTATGAGTATTATATTTATTTCATAGAATCCTATTAAGCTATCTACCTCAGTTTTCCCATCTATAAAAATAGAAATACCAATAGAACCAATCTCTAAGGATTTATTATGAGAATAAAATGAAATACTATTTGAAAAATGCTTGACAAACCATAAAGCACTCTATCAATTCTAGTCATCTTATCATTATTATTAAAATTAAGACTAATCACTATGAGTGATCTGAATGACTACAAAAATGCTGAGAAAGAGAATTGATGAATATTCTACCTTCCAAAGTTAAACTGTCATCTCTAGCCTACAGGAAAGGCCTAATGAAATAACTTTCTATAACTTGGAAGTGGCCCTGAGTTTTTGAAAGATGGAACAATGGAAAACTATGAAAAATGAAATAAAGTCATGGCTTGTTTTAACAATCTGGAAGAGTTTTTAATACATTCCAGGAAACAATGTCTTGTCTATGAAACTGTCTAGCTAATGTCCATAGGGACATATTCACAAGCTGATAATTGGACAGGGAACTTCATTTAAAAAATAGATAATGACTATTAGTCCCACCCCTTCTAGTTTTTCAGTGATAAAGGGCAAAAGAAAACCCACAAAGATGGTAGAAAGCAAAAGTAATCACAGTTTTTAGATAATTAGCATATAGTTTAGCTGTTAATTATCTAAATGGGAGACTTTGTTCAATGACTATTGAGTTTAAAGACTACTGGAAGGAATGAATATCACTGTGAATCAAACTAGAAATGCAAAGAAGTCACAGCTAAAAGGAAGGACTACTCACCGATTCTTTTTAAAAAGAACAGAAGCCAGTTGGCAACTGATCTCTTTGTTGAGCTGAAATATTTGGTAGCCAAGGATAATACCAAGGGTCACTCATCTAAAGGTCATAGAATTTAGAGCTCTTAGGACTAGGAGGGACTTTAGCCATCATAGCTTCCTTTCATGAAATTGAATAATACAGGCAGCTTTTTGTGCCTGATTCCATTTCTTTCCCCAGTCTACCTCCATTCTGGGGTAATAGAAAAATTAAAAATCTTTCTGTATTCAATTAGAAGTGGTCTGAACTCAATTGCTGTTATCACCTGGAGTTCAGAAGAAAGTCAGATTCTGGGGCAGTGGGTGAAGGGACAAAAACCGTAGTCTAAATGATTGTACCTACCCAGATTATCTTCAAGGACATAAGGGATGATAAGAGGCCATTTATATTTATCATCAATAAGGGTACTTCTGTCTCCCTGAAAAAGAATATAAAAAGAATGTGTTTATGCTGAGATTAGGCAGCAATTTAGGGAAACATAATTATCCCAAGAAGGAAGGCAGTTTAAAAATCTCTCAACCAGTAAAAGAAACAAATAATTTATGAATTTATGAATGTATGAATGTATTTTTTTTCAGAAATTCTGTAAGAGATTAGGAGGCAAATAGTGCATCTGTAGCACTGATTTTGGATAGGATCATTTGGGAAAAGAGGCATGCAAAGGGGATATATCAAGCATTGATTATGGGAGAAATCCAATCAACATTGGCAGAAAAGCTTTAATGAAGGTTCTTGCACTGACTTTAGCTAAAACATTATCTACAAGAAGAAAGTTTTGGCAAAAGCTCATCAGTTTGAGCTGTTCTATTTCATAATTCATAATAATTCTAAAATGTTATCGATTAAAGTCTACCAATGCACCATGCAGATGAAGTTTAGTTTCAAAATGTGGTTAGAAGGTAAAGTTATATTTATAATAATACAGCTAGGTGGCATACTGGTTAGAATGTTGGGCCTAGACTCAGGTACACTCGTCTGAGTTTAAATTTGGTATCAGACACTTAATAGTTGTATGATTGGATAGGTAACCTTGTTTGTCTCAGTTTCCTCATCTATAAAATTAGTTGGAGAGAGAAATGGCAAACCATTCTAGTATTTTTGCAAAGAAAACTCCATATGACAACAAAAAGAGACATACAGAACAGAAAAGAAACAACCACAAAGTATTTTTAGCAATTAAATAAACAGTTTTCAAGCATTCCTAAACTCTGGTTTAGTTATACCTGTTTTGGCTAAACAGTGTACCAATTACTGATAACTTACTCAAATCTGTTCAACAGTTGGGTCTGGTAGCATCTTTAGGCAGTAACATTTTATTAGCTTAGAAAATATTATTGTAGATCATAAAATCCATGAGGATATATTTTTTTCTTTTTCTTATTGATTTTCCCATCTAATTTGGTTCCTGGAAATACTAGGACTTAATTAACAAATGTTGATTGATAGGCTGATTAACTGAAATTAATAAAATATGATGTTTCAAAGTATTTTTCATAGATAGACTTTAAAAATTAACTAACCTGAACTTAACTTTCTTCAATTCATCTGAATTGGTAAGGTTTTATCATATAACTCAAGCCTTCCAGGTTAACAAGCTGACATTTAAAAAAAAAGCTTATATGTATTATAATCACCAAGAAGCTTGGTCCTAGAAAAAGCTTGAAGAAATGTTCCTCTATCTCCTGTACTTGCAAAAGTGGGACACTATGGATGTGGAATGTGGTTTACACTCTCAGATTCAGTTGATATGTTAGTTGGGTGAGCTGAATATTTTTCTTCTCTTTTTCATTCTTTATTACCAAGAGTAATTAATTAATAAATAAATATTTATTATACTAAACTTCAAACATGCAAAAAACTGTCTCTGCTCTAAAGGAGCATACAACCTACTGGGGGGAGACAACATGCAAATAAAAGTAGATAGACTAGATTGAGAGAGAGAGAGGTGATTAATAGATAAATAGGTAGCTAGACATGTTTATATGAATAAAGCAAGTTATATACAAGATGAATAGGGAATGATTTTTTATAAGGGAAATTTCTAGATTTAAAATAGATTAGAAAAATGCTTTCCTTAGAAGTTAGACTTTAAGTTGGAACTTAAAAGTACTCAGGTCAGTAGTTGGAGTAGAAGATGAGGTATGTTCAATCATACAGGATAATCAAAGAAAATCCTGAAGCCAAGGGGTGTTTCATTCACAGAATACCCAGGAGACCAGCATCAATGGATCTAAGTGTACATGGCAAGAAGTGAGCTCTATGTCTGGAAAAGGAGGAAGGGGTAAGGTTATGGAGGGCTTTTAATGCCAACAGGAACATTTTGTATTTGATCTTAGAGTCAATATGAAACTGTTGGAGTTTATTGAGTGACTGCAGAGGGTGACATGACTGCTTTTGAAAAATTAATTTAATGATGAAATGGAGGATGGATTGGAATGGGGAGCAGATTAAGGAAGGCAGAAGTATGCATGGGCTATGGCAATAATAAAATCAAGAGGTGATATGGGCCTGTGGTAGCATAGCAGCAGTGTCAAGGAAAGACATGGGGTGTATTTGAGAGATGCTGCAAAGGTGAAACTGACAGATCTTGGCCACAGCCTGGACATGGGGTGACTCAGGTAGGGGTGAGAGATGGTGCAGGAATCTAAGATGAACGAATCCCAGGTTGCAAATCTAAGCTACTGGAAAGAAGATGTTATCTTCTATGGAAAAGATGAAAGTAGGAAGGAAGAGGGCTTAGGGGACAAATAACAAAGCTCTGTTTTGGACAGATACCATTTCAGATGTCTGTTGAACAAGTTCAAGATATCATATCTGGGAATGGGAGATTGGAGGTGGGCAGAAAAATTACAGCAGGTTTGAGAATCATCTGCATAGGAATAGCAATTAAATCCATTAAATCTAATGAAATCACCATGCAATATAGTTTAGAGGGAGTAAAGATAAAGATTCAGGTCAGACTCTGAGAGACACCTATGATTAAAGGAATGAATTGGAAAAGGATACAGTAAAGGACACAGAGAAGGAGCAATCAGATAATTAGAATGATAAACTGGAGAGAATTGTGTCTCAAAAACCTAGAGAGGGGAGTATCAAAGAGGAGAGAGTGATCAATGATATCAAAGGCTTCAGGATCTGATCCAGAAAATGAGAACTAAGAAAAGGACACTAGTTTTAGCAAGTAAGAGATAATTAGTAACATTGGGGAAAGTGAGCAGTTTCCATGCAATGACAATGTGGGAAAATTAGATTATAAGAGTTTAAGAAGAAAGTGAGAGGAGAGGAAAAAATGAAATATTTATATGCAACCTTTTTGAGGAGTTTAGCTACAAGAAGGAGAAATGATATTGTATATTAATTAATGTGTATGGAAGGTTCAAATAAGGGTTTTTCCCCCAGAATGAACAAGGAATGGGAATGATTGTAGGCAATAGGAAATCAACCTGTAGAGATAGAGAGATTTAAAAAACAAGAAAGAGCACAAATGACAGAGGTGGTAGTGAGTTGGATTACTAAGGGAAAAGCATTTCATCAATGTGAAACAGATGAAGGAAGAAAAAGTTGAACAAAGGAACATGAGTGATGGGAGATGGGGAAGTGGGGAGAAGAAAGGGTTAAAGGCAAATGGCCTTAATTGTTTCTATAAAATATGAGACAAATTTCTCAGCTGAGAGAGTAGAGAGAGAAAAAGTCATGGGAAGCTTGAAGAGAGATTTAAAACAGGTGTGGAGAGTCAAATAGTGAATTAATATGAGAGGTACAGTGGGATTACCTAGCAGTTATAAGGGCCCAGTTGAGTCATATAACATAAGTTTGTAATGGACCCATTCAGAAAATTTCTGTGATTTTCTCCACCTTTCCTCAGCTACATATGTATAGGTAGGAAGACAATGAATGGAATGAGGGACCCAAGGTTGAGGCAAGGTTAGGCATAACTAGCAATATAATAATGGACCCACAGATACAAAGAAGAGGTTATTTGGAATTAAATTGGTTCTCCAAGGAATAAAGATGAGGAATATAGAAGGGGATGACTAGCTGGTCTGGGAGAGAATTGAGGGGTCAAGAAACGAGGTCATGGTGTAAGTGAAGAGTAGGGAAATAGAAGACAGAGAGAGCTGAAAAGTCAATTAATTATGATTAGATAAAGAAATTTTAGAATTCTTGAATGCCATACATTTAGGGTTGATGCCAAGATCAAGGGACTGAACATTTTTGTGTGTAACTTAATTGACCTGGAGAGGTAGTTCATGGGAGGTGTGTATAGTTAAAATAAATGAATAGTTAGGGTATTTTAGGGGGAATCAATATGCATGTTAAATTCTGCTAGTATGAGCAAAGGAATTGAAGACTAGAGAAAAATTGTAAGCCAGATATCAAACTCATTGAGTAAAGAAAGTGACCATCTTTAGACAACAGCTACTAGGATATTTATTGGGTAGTAGATAAAAATATTATGAACCTCAAAAGAAGAGAAATGATTGAGTGATGGAGGAAGGGGAAAACTATCAAACTAGTAATGGTGAAGAAAGGTATTCCGCCTTCTTGCCTCTGTCTGTAAGCCAAGAAAAATGAGAGAAGATGCAGCTAAGTACAAGAAAGAATGACCAGAAAGACTGTGACATCAAAGCAAAACCAATCATGAGATCTAGTAAATAGAAAGAGTGGGAGAAGAATAGAATTCAGATGAAGAAAGTTTCATGCTTCTGCACAGGCATTCCAAAGAGCACAGTGGAATGATGGAAACCTGGGTGAAACTTTGGGATGAAAGAGTTCAGAGATGATAGAAATGAAGACTCCAGTGGTAGGGGATTTAGAATAAGATTTAGGTGATAATTTTAGGATTCAGAATCACTGAAATGTGAAGGCGTTACCAAGTGTGAGAGCGTTCATCATTGAATAAAGGGTGCTCTAGTTTCTACAGATTCAAAGAACAGGTTTGAGTGGGAAAAGGGGCCTCTAGTTGGAAGAAGGGTTGCTCTTTTTGGCAATAGAGATTCTTCAAAAGCCAGTTGGAAAATTGGGCTGTCAGCAGAAGGTGGAAGATGACTTGTGCTGATACCAATGGAAGTGGTAGCTTTGAGGCTGATGGAAGATCTAGCCATGAACCACACTTCATCTGAAAACATAATGTACTGCAGGTGATAAAAAGGTTCAGGGTAGTGGTGAAATCTACATTTTCAGATAGTTGTAGAAGAAAAGGGAAAAGTAATATATGTAGAAATGAAATCAAAGTAAAAAATACAAACTGTCAATTAAAAGTTGAAAACTATCAAGTTTAGATCAATATAGCTTGACAATATATGATTAATGATGAAAGCTTTGGAAACAATTAACAATAAATCAGTGTAGGAGAAGACAATGATATTAATATGAATCAAGTCATTTTTTTCTGGCAGTATTTATTTATGAAGTCTTGTGCAAATGAATTGCTAAATGATTCCCATTGATTCTGTGCCACCTCCATTGATTAGAGTAACATACCTTCATTACAGTAGATAAACATCAGAAAGGTAGTATTGATCAACAGAAGCATTGATATCACTGAAGCATGTCAACTTACCGTTTCAAGGTTGACATCTCCCTCAAAAAGATTCAGTCCCAAAGCTAAGTAGCAAGATAAAATCTAACATGAGAAAATGAGTAAAAATCCATTACCTACATGCAGAATTTTCAGAAGAAAGGAATTCACAAACCTTTATTGATCTCAATTATGTCCATATCTTTGCCTCCATATACATCTGTTACTAAAAAAAAAAGACAAATAAAAAGATACAGGGGAGCAAAGATTAACCATGGGTGATTTATCTCAGTGTAAGTTTACTTCATCATGAAAATGTAGTTTATCCCATTCTGGTCACATGATGTACTCTGTTTACTTATTTCCTTTGATACTAATTGACTTTAGGAATAAATCAATACAGAAGAGAACAAATGGGTCCTTCTGGACAAGATGGAAGTTGAACTTGGAAGAAGTTTCATTGATATAGACAGGGTGCCCTGAATTGGAACCAGTTGGAAACAAATACTGCAGGCTGATGCAGTCAGCCTTGACTTTTCCATATGTGATCAATTAAATTCAACTGAAGCTTTTAGTAAATCATATAGACCAAACTTTCCAGATTAAATCTGCATTCCATTCTAAATTCCTGTACAAAAAAAAAACCTTTAGTTGTTCTTATGACTTTATTTAAATACAATTGAATATAGGTAGAATATAATATTTGATACATCATATTTGGCAAAGACCCTTTCTAGCACCGGTTTTTTTTCCAACAGTGATGTTTTACTTAAATAAAAGCCTATTCAACTCACATACTATTTAGATGATACAGGAAAATCTATTATCATGCTATATAAGACTGATGAATGTTTCCATTGGGGAGATTTCATAATGAGTTGAGGACTGGGATTAGAGTCAGACTTGGCATCAAATCCAACCTGAGATAATTACTTACTCTGAGTGCCTTAAACTGCTAACCTTCATGAAACTGAACATTCAAAATTGAGTTTTTAGTTCAAGGAGCATTCATAATTTTAAAAACAGTCATGAGGCCATTAATGTACCTTTGGTGGCATCATGACTGGATATAGTCTATCAGGAAAATAATTTCTAATTATGTGAAGGAAGTCATAAAAATCTCTGCATACTTGGTTAAAGAGATTCCACAGCTAGGTATATAATCCAAGGAGATTATTAAGAAAAATTGTGTGTCTCTGGACAAGTTTCTTACCTTCCCTTAGCTTTATTTTCCCCATTTGTAAAATTGGGATAATAGCATCTACCAAATAGATAGACCTAATAATAGAGTCTGCTTAAGAGTTACCAATAGGCAGATATCATTGTTATTATTGCTACTATTAAATGAGTTAATATCTATAAAGTTTTTAACACATTGACACATGAGGTATTATATAAATACTTATACCCTCCCTCTTCCCCTTACTTCACAAGGTTGTTGGGAGAATTAAATGAGATTACACATGTGAAATGCTTGGCAAACCTTATAATCCTATATAAATTCAATGTGCTGTTGTTACTTTGTTTATTATCATCATCATCATCATCATCATCATCATCATCATTGTAAGTGTTTTGATCACAGTCCCATTTAATTATGATCATGTGTTTCCAGTCTAAAATTACTGTCAAAGTCAAAAACTGGTTATATAGAATGACATCTTTCAGTTTTAAGGTTTAGTGCTTAAACATTCAGGAGGAGGAAGATGATTATAATAAAGAATTATTTTCATTTTCACCTAATAAAAATGGGATCAGAACACCCTCAATTTAGCTCATACTCCTAGTCTCATCATAGTCTGGAAGTGACCTTGGATTCTCAAAGGCTCTATTTTCAAGAACAGACGTCTGTAAGCACAGCCTAGCTTATCTTGAAGAGGCTATCTCATCAGGAGCTTGGCCACCATGTGATGGACCATCAGAATCACATACATAAATGAAGCCACCCACTAAGAGTGGTATTTTATACATGTGTTTAAAAGGAATGATAATAATAACTAACATCTATGGAGCACATTAAGTACTTAAAAGTGCTTTATATATTTTCTATCATTTGAGTCTCACTACAACCCTATGAGGTAGGTGTATTGAACCCATTTTATATGGAATACTATTTTGGAAAAGACCTTGCCCCAAGTCACACATATAGGAAATATCTGAAATAGGATTTAAGTTCAGCTCTTCTTAACTCCAAATCCAACTGTATTAACTTGAAATTATATTACTATATATATATATAATATATTTTATTAATATACATTATATTATATTATATCATATTATAATCACATCATTAATCCAAATAAACCCCCCTCCTCCATAAATGAAATCATGGGACATTAGAAATACTTAAAAGAGTAAAAGTCAATACATGACTCACCAAAGTTTTCTGGGGCAGGCTGAAGAATAAAATAAAAAAAGAATATATTATAATGATATACAAGATTTATCAATGCTTCTCTTGATCTTATTGTCATATATAGGAATAAAATCATTTATTTACAACTTCACTAAGATTGATTCTTTGCCCTCAGAGTACTAACCTTCACAAAATTTGAGAATTTGAACAGAAACTTTATTTGAATGATTATCTGTCATTTAAAAAAACCCACCCGTCACATTTATGCATCATTTATAGAACTCTGATTTGCTCCAATCAATCAGGAAAGTAATTTAAAAAATGATATGAGGACAATCATGAAAATGTTCATACCCTTGGACCCAGAGACTATTACTTTATGTAACTCTATGGCATGAATGTAAAAATAAAGACCCCACATACATATATTAAAATATTTATAGTAGCACTTTTTGTAGTGTCAAAGAAGCAGGAACAACAGCAATATACATATACACCATCACACCAATACACAATACTAGCTAAATGACAAAATGGATAGAGGACCAGTGCTGAAGCCTGGTAACCTCTTCATCCTGATTCAAATTTGGCCTCAGACATACTAACTGTGTCACTCTGGGAAAGTCACTTAACTCCATTTGTCTCAGTTCCTTATTTGTAAAATGATCTGAAGAAGGAAATAGCAAACCATTCCAGTATTTCTTACCAAAAGAAAATCCAAATGGAATTCCAAAGAGTGAAACTTGATGGAAAAAAGATTGAACATCAACAACAAATATAGAAATATAATAGAATATCATTGTGCTTCAATAAATATAAATGTCAACCACGAGATGCATTAGATTTCCATGAATTGAGACAAAGCAAAGTAAGCAGAAAAATAATCCTCACAATGACCATAACAATGTAAATATAAACATCAATAAAAAAAAGAACTTGAAACTGAGTGTTTTGAAATTGTAATAACCAACCTTGGCCTGAAAGAAGTGATATGAGAAAGCATGCCTCTTTTTTTTATATAGAGGTGGGGCATTATTGGCTTGGAATGCTTCTCAAAAATATTAGACTTTCCAATGATTTCTTTCATGCTGCTAAACTGTTCCATTCATCTTTATATTTTCTTATAGATATATCTTATGAGGATGATACACTGAGAAATACAAGATGTAGAAAAAGAAATAATAATAAATGTATATTCAATTATTTTATTTGGGAGGTGAAGAGATAAAAATCAGTTTTGAAAATTAAATAAATCTATTTACCAGTAGGTAAGAATAAGTAGGCAACATAAAAGATAATCATTGCATTTTCATTTGCTCTTTAAACATGTTGTTTCAAAGGAATGATAATAACATGCATCTGTGTAGTTTATTAAGTATTTCAATGTGCTTTATTTATTTCATATCATTTGAGTCTCACTACAAACCTGTGAGGTAGGTGCTATTAACTCCAATTTTATAGAGAATACTAATTTGGAGATCATTTAGGGAAAAAACTGACAGACTGGAGGACTTTCAGAGGAGAGTGACAAGAATGAAAGACCTGCAGATGATTTTATACAAAGAGTGACTGAAAGAAATGGAATTGATTGCTCTGAGAAAATTTGAGTGGATATGAGAAAAAAATTGCTTTAAAGTATTTGAAGTGTTACCATAGTGAATGAGAATTAGTCTTGTTCTGCTCAGCCCTAGAAGCAGAAATTTGAGCAACTAGAAGAAACTGCAGAGAGGTATCTTTCATTTCAATAGAAGAGACTTCAAAAAATTAGAGCCAGGGAAAAGCAAAATTAACTCAGGAAGTGGTAAATTAATAACTGGAGGTCTTCAAGTGCAGACTTCATGACTATTTTGTGTACACTTGCAAAAGCCAGTTCAGTTGAGATATAGATTTGATCTTAAAGTTCCAATTTTGAGATTCTATGAAACTTGCCTTTCTAGACTTCAGAAGTCTGAACAATGCTGTATTCAAGAATGATTCTGAAAGACAGATAGTGAAATGGAAATGTGGGAGACTTGGGAATCAAGAAGACCTATCCGTGCTTAGACACTTAGTAACTAGATCATTAGTGATCCTGGGCAAGTTACTTAAACACCGTACCTTAGTTTCCACATTTTCAAAAGGAGGGAAGAGATAGAGGTGAACAGCCAGTGTGGTTTTCTGTGCTTGACTATTCTGTTCCAAGGGAAGGCTCAGGTGAGGTTGGGGAAAAGTTGTAAAAGCTAAAGCATTTAAAGTGGTTTTTAAAAGATTCATACAATAACTAATAAAAACAAGTTCATTCTCAAACTGAATATAGTGTTGAAAGAACAATAATGGAAGGTCAGAAGACTTGTCACTGGAGCAGCTAGGTGGTTCAGTTGCATAGAGCACTGACCCTGGAGTCAGGAGGATCTGAATTCAAATTTGAATTCAGACACATAATAATTGCTTAGCTGTGTGACTTTGGGAAAGTCACAACCCCATTGCCTAGCCAAAAAAAAAAAAAAAAGGAAGAAGACTATGCTACTTCCTTCCTGTGAGACCTCAAGAACGTGTTACTCACATTTTTTAACCTTGGTTTCCTAATTTAAGAAAATGGAATAATACAAAATCTACTTATTTCACAAGATTCTTAAAAGACAAAAAATAAGGTACATGAAAGAGATTTGTAATCATAACACACTACACTCAAGGAAAAAAATTCATCTCTTTTTATTCTCTTGACTGTTTTATGACTTCTTTCTTCTTGGGGGGGGGGGTAGAGGTTTATTTAATTT
Organism: Macrotis lagotis; assembly: GCF_037893015.1. Taxonomy (NCBI): domain Eukaryota; kingdom Metazoa; phylum Chordata; class Mammalia; order Peramelemorphia; family Peramelidae; genus Macrotis; species Macrotis lagotis. Next base: position 440,431,950 of record NC_133666.1, read on the forward strand.
TATTTTTCCCCCAGTTACATGCAAAAACAAGTTTCAACATTCACTTCATCATATCTAAATCACATACCACAATTTATTTCTTCAGTCATTTCCCAAATGATGAGCATCCCCTCAGTTTCTAGTTCCTTGTCACCCAAAAATAGCTTCTATAAATATTCTTATACATATAGATCCTTTTCCTCCCTGTTTTTCATCTCTTCTGGAACACACACCTGGTAATTAGCATTGCTAAGTCAAAGGATAGGGATGGTTTTATAGCCCTTTAGGCATAATTCCAAATTTCTATACAGAATTGTTAAATCCCTTCACAGCTCCTTCATCAGTGAATTAATGTCTCAATTTTTCCTATGTATCCTCCAATATTTGTCATTTTCTCTTTCTGTCCTATTATACAATCCAATAGGTATAATAAGATAGTACCTCAGAATTGTTCCAGCCCTCATTTCTCAGTCAATAATAAATTAGTACATATTTTTAAATGATTTAAATAGATAGCATTTATATCCTCATCTGAAACTGTTCATATCTTTTGTTCATTTATCAATTGAGAAATGGTTATTTTTTTTATAAATTTGACTCAATTCTCTATGTTTGAGAAATGAGGTTTTTACCAAAGAAACTTGGTTCTATATTTTTCCCACAGTTGCCATTGCTAACTACTATATTTCCCACCATTCCATTGCCCCAACTTCATTTATTCTATTCTATTCTCTCTCCTCTCACCCATTCCCTCCTCAAAAGTGTTTTGCATCTGACTACCCCCTCCCACAATCTTCCCTCCATTCTATCCCCTACTGCTGCCCCCTTTCTTCCATCCTTTTCCTCTCCTACTTTCCTTTAGAGTGAGATAGATTTCTATACCCAGCTGAGTTGTATGGTATTCTTTCTCTGATCCAATTCTCATTTGCCCTCATCTCCTCTCCTCCCACGTGAGGATAAAATCTCTTTCTTACCCCTTTTAAATGAAATAACTTAACTATTCTACCTTCCTCTTTCCCTTTCTCCTAGTACATTCTTTTCTCATCATTAACTCCATTTTTTTACTATCCCTTAAAATTCAACTCCCACTTGCGCTTTTTTCTATATAGGTTTCTTTTAACTACTCTAATAAATGAGAAAGTTCATATGAGTTATCAGTATCAACTTCCCATGCAGGAATATAAGCAGTTCAACAGCATTAAGTCCTTTATGGTTTATGTTTCATTTGAGTCTTGCATTTGAGGATCAAATTTTCCATTCAGCTCTGGTCATTTCATCATGAAAGTTTGAAAGTTTCCTATTTCACTGAATATCCATCTTTTCCCCTGAAAGTGTATGCTCAGGTTTTGCTGGGTTGTAATCCAAGTTCTTTTGCTTTCTGGAATATCATATTTCAAGGCCTTCGAGTCTTCTACAGGCAAATCCCTGTAGAAACAGCTAAATCTTGTGTTATCCTGGCTGTGGCCTTTCTGGCTACTTGAAATATCTTCTCCTTGACTTGAGAGCTCTGAAATTTGACTATAATATTCTCAGAAGTTTTCATTTTGGGATCTTTTTTGGGAAGGTAATCAATGAATTCTTTCAATTTCTATTTTAACCTCTGCTTCTAGATTATCAAGGCAGTTTTTCTTGATAACTTCTTTTTTTAAGGTTTTTTTTGCAAGGCAAATGAGGTTAAAAAGGCCACACAGCTAGGTAATTATTAAGTGTCTGAGACCGGATTTGAACCCAGGTACTCCTGACTCCAGGGCCAGTGCTTTGTCCACTATGCCATCTACTACGCCCTACTTGGTAACCTCTTGAAAAAACCTATGCTCTTTTCTTGGTCATGATTTTCAGGAAATGCAATAATTTTAAAATTCTCTCTCCTGGATCTATTTTCCCAGTCATTTGTTTTTCCATTGAAATATTTCACATTTTCTTCTAGCTTTTCATTCTTCTGATTTAGTTTTATTTTATTTCTTGCAAAGTCGTCAGCTTCCCTTTGCTCCATTATCTATTTTAAGGAATCATTTCCTTCAGTGAACTTTTGTACTTACCTTTCTATTTGTCCAGTTCTGTTTTTTTTTAACTTCCATATTGGCTTTTTGGATCTGTTTTGCCATTTGACCCAGTCTGATTTTTATAATTTTTCAGTTATTTTCTTCAGTATGTTTTTGTATCTCCTTAACCAAGATATTCAATTGGTTTTCACAATTTTCCCATATTTTTGTCATTTCTCTTACCAATTTTTATTCTACCTCCCTTCTTGAGTTTCAAAATTCTGTTTGAGCTCTTCCATAACTTTAGCCCAATTCATATTTTTCTTGGAAGCTTTGACTTTGTTATCTTCTTCTAAGTGTGTATTTTGATCTTCCATATACCCATAGTAACTGTCTATAGTCAGATATTTTTAACTTCTGTTGCTTGCCCATTTCCTTAGTCTATGACTTGATTTTAACCCCTTCTTAAGGTAAAGCTCTGTTTCCAAGATAGAGGCCATACTGTCCTAAGCATTTGAGGACTTCTGCAGATATTTTCAGAGATACTTCTAGGGAAAGTTTTCAGTTCTTCTATAGTCTTATGAGAAGTTGTGACTATTTTCCTTGCCTCCACTTCGTCTGTAGGTGACCAAAAACCCTCCTTTCTACCCTGGAACTGAGGAAAGTCCCTGCTCTGCTAAGGCAGTAAGCTTTGTGATGCTTCAGTTCTTCTTCCTGGAAATGGGGCACCAGACTATGACACAAATCTGAATATGGGCAAAGCAGCAGGGTTGCTTCAATATCAAAGAGATCCCTGTAATCTTCTGACTCTCTTACCAACTGTGGACTGAAAGCTCTGCTCCTGTTGATTCAGAGGCTCCCAAGGTCTGCTCCTGGTATGCTGGCATCCAGTCCTCATTGGATTGTGCTCCACTCTCACCCCAGTAGAGCAGACTTTTCCTGCTGACCTTCCAAGTTGTCCTTAGCAGTCTCTGGACTGAGAGGTATGGAAGCTGCCACCACTGCCACTGACTGTCAGCCAGCTTCCATACCTGTATTGCTGGGGCCACTTCACTCCAGCATTGCTCTTTCATACTGGTGTAGCAAACCTTTCCTGCCTGATCTTCCAAGTAGTCTTGGACTGGAAAATTGTTTCACTCAAACTTTTTGAGAGGTCTGTCACTCTAGATTTTGATGAGAGTCATTATTTAAAGGTATTTGGAGTGGTTTGGGGGAGACCTCAGGCAAATCCCTGCCTTTACTCTGCCAACCTGACTCCACCTTCTTCCATCTCTTTTAAAAAAAAAGATGTTATGAATAAAAGCAAGTCATGTCTCAAAATCCATTGCTCAACATGTTTGCAGTGACATTTTCCTCAGGGATTTTGTTTCTTTTGACAAAAAAAATAAAGGGATTGTTTTGAAGGCATCAATTAGCATGCTTCAAGTACAAAATAAAAGCAAGTTCAAAATGCCAAATGAAGACCAAGTTGGTTTCAGACAAAAATCACATGAACTGGGAAGACTTTTTCAGATGTCTATTTCAAGCATCAATTCAGTTTTTAAATATGAGAACCATGTCAGGGATTGAACCACCTTCTTCAAACAAAGCAGAGAAATGTTCTTGATACCAGGTAAAGGGAAAGAGGGCTAAAAGTGGAGAGGAAGGAAAATGACTTTATACTATCTTGTATATGTTTCTCATTTTTCTACTTGAGAACATGTATCCATCCAGTAGATCATAAGCTCCCTAAGGGAAGAAAGTGTTCAGTTTTTGTCTTTGTGTTCCCACCACCTAGTGCAGTGGGAAACATAGTGGGAAACCAATAAATATTTCTTGAATAAGATTGACTTCATTGGCATAGAATTTTTCAGGAGCAGGACAGTAATGATGGTTGTTTTATCTCCACCCAGTCTGTCCTACTCATTCATCTATTTCCACTCCTTCCTTGCATTATTTCCCCACATCCATTTTTCTTCTTCCACTTTCTCCTAGTTTTTAAATTCCTTTCTTTCTCTCCTTTCTCAAAGGAAACTTTCTTCTTGATGCCATGAGGTTCATCATTTAGGTGGTTCATCACAGCAAAGAGACCAGAGCCTTCATCTGACTTCTGGGTTGAATAAAAGGGCAGGAATCCTGGATGTAGTGAACAAAGCAGCAGTTGAACCAGCCTTGAGAGAAGACAGATTGCTGCTATTATAAATATTAGTGATGATTCCATGCTGAGTTATGAGAAAGAGTAAGAACACAAAGAGGATGTGACTGGAACCAAATGTGACTGCTGCTATCTCATATCTATTTCAGCTGTCAGTCAGGATGGAACACCCATATACCTAAAAAAATGCCTTAGCAGTTTGCCCTAACACTGGCCATAGCTACAATTCAAAATCAAATCCATCAAATCTTTGTGCGTTTAGTATTTTTTAGATTATTATCAATCAGGCAACAATCAGTTTAATCATATATTAAACCCAGTAAGTTGTTAAAATATCCCAAATTAGCAAATTGCTAATGCCTCAATATATTAAATTGCCATTAACAAGCAATACACTATCATACTTAAAACAATAATGTTATCTCATCCATTAAGAATATTTCTACATGAAACCTAGGTGGCACAGTGGCTAGAGCGCCAGCCCTGGAGTCAGGAGGACCTGAGTTCAAATCCAGCTTTAAACACTTAATAATTGCCCAGCTGTGTGTCCTTGGGCAAGTCACTCTTAACCTCATTGCCCTAAATAAATAAATTTGCACAAATGCAAATATACAACACATTTTAATCATTGTTTTAGGACAATCATTACTTTTAGAGATAGTAACTATTTTTAAAAAGAAAATATCACTTCTTTAGCATCTGCATTCTATTTAAAATTTATGGTTTAATGCATCTCTCTAAGACTTTAAAATATAATTTTGGGTTTTGGCTTTATCTATATTCAACTCAGACAGAGTACCTCTATACCTGCACATGGTTGGGCTAAAGCTAATGAGGGATCAGAAAAGAATTCTTATTCTCCTGAACCTTTCATAGTCCACAGACTGTGTGCTCACATTGATTCATTTTATTCAACTTTTTTTTAATTCAAGACTTTTTAGTCAAGACACACAGACTTTTACTCAAATAATTTGTAGGAAAAAAATCTATATGTCATTAGCCAAATTCAAAAATTATACTAAAACAAATTCCCTTTTCCCCCATATTACCAAAAGTTGGTTAAATAGTGCAGGAAAAACAAAAACAACCAAGTACACAAAAATAACCCTCTTCTTCTTTCTTGGATATCTCCCTATTCTTCATTTCCTTGAAATCATTCAAACTACCCAAAACAGCAAGTTTTTCCTGCTTTCCTTTAAAAAATGCCTATTTCAGCAACTCTGCCTAATTCACATGAAAGAAAACCAATGCCTAACAACTTTTAAATTTACAACTATCCCTCCTGTGGAAAAGACTGCCTGCCAAGTGACCTGTTGCCCTCCAGTTGGCTTATTTTCCATACATTTTGTAGCCTTTCAAATCCTTACCATGCCAGAGACCACAAGGAGAGCCCCACAGAGCAGAAGCCAAGGCAAACACCATGAATCCATGTTGAATCCCCAGCTAAGAACCACAAATGACAAAATTCCAAATGGTTTTTACTTATATAGAGGCAAAAACTATAGATTAGAGCTTTTTCTCTCTGTGTAGAACATCCTGTAGACTAGTCTCTTCCTAGAGTAAGTATTCAAGTCAAGAGGATAAAAATCAATCTGACCACCTTACTGAAGTTAGGCAGTTCATCCTGTTTATTTTCAAAAGGCAAAAACCTGGGAGGAGTCAACCTAGAAGGTAAACTATCTGATCTTCATTTCCTGGTGAAATCACATACGATAAAAAAAAAAAAGTCCACTTGGGACTTTGATTACACCCTCCTATAGAAACTATCCAGGTTGAAACCTTCTCTGCCTAGAGCAGAGGTAGCAAACATACCACTACTATATGCAAATTTGGTCAGAATCAAATAAAAGTATAACAAGATATTTCAGAAAACAAAAATACAATATATAATGTTAATATGTGTTTTTCTAAGTCAGTATGCAGTCTGAGGTTATCTTTTTGAATGATTTCTATTTGAGTTTAATACCAGTGACCTAGAGCTTGGAGAGATTAAGTGATTTGCCCAGAGTAACAAAGCCATTATGACAGAACAAATACTTGAAACCAGACCAAGGTAACTCTATCTCCACCATATTCTTTTGCTTCTGTGAAATCATAAAGACTTCAAAAAAAAGGGTAAAATGACTTCCAACCTTCCTTCACATTGCCATACCTTCTTTTTTTTTTCCTTCACACATATAAAATGATTCTTGGCAAATTTCTGTATTTTGAGCTTCCCAACATAGATTTCATGTATGTATAGGTATGTAAGTATATATATATATATATATATATATATATATATATATGTGTGTGTGTGTGTGTGTGTGTGTGTGTGTGTGTATACATATATGTTTTATTTTATTTATATGTTTATGTTATATATATAAAATAAATGAATATTTTGTATAATTATATATTTTTAATAGTGCTTTATAAAGGGGGTCTGTTTCTTGGGGAGGCTTTATAAATTGAAATTGAAAGGAAATAAAATGAATCTAAGACAAAGAAAGGAGCTGGGATCAGAAATAGGTTTTTCTACGGGTTTCACCTGAGCACTACTCCTCTTAAACCATAAACCACAATAAGGATCAGATCATGGCTAAAATCTGCTAAAGCACTCAAGGGAATAAAGGAGAGAGAAATTTTGAAGTCTGATTATAGTGTGGTAATTCGGTCTAGGAGAAGAGAATTATAACAAATGGGGCAGCTTTATTAGTTAGGGTTTAAACTAATTTAAGCAGTTCTTTCCCCAGACCAGTATCAATAGAAAGTCTTGGTTGCCTACTTAAAGCACAGATTCCCCCAGCTCTCTCGCTTATAGTACCACTATTTTTCCATTATCAAAACTTGCCTTAGTTTCCTAGAATGTAATTGTTTCTACAGCTTCCCTCCTCATTTTCAGGTTAAGAAACTAGCCACTGGACTCCAAAGAATTGTTTATAAATGAAGTCTATCTATGTAACTCCTCTCCCAAAATCCTAGTGTCAAGATGAGTGCTATTCCCTGAGCTGTCAGTCTCACTTTTAGTCTAGGAAAAGATGTGTTCTTGCAAATATCACACTATCTTATATTTTAAGCATGAAAAAAAGTTTCTTTTAATCCATATATGTTCAAGTAATAGGATCATAGAGTAAGAATTAGAAGGAACTTCATAAAACATGTGAACCAATCTCCTCGTTTTACTTATGAGGAAATTGAGACCTAAGGGAGATAAATATCCAGTCACATAGGTATAAACATTAAAGGTGACCAGGTCCCTTGACTCCAAAGTCAGTTCTTTTTCCACTGTATCACTTTGATGCCTTCCTTCACTCCCAATGTACAATATAAATTGATGAAATCAAAAGCATGGCAAGTTAATCAGGATTGGACATATGTTAAATTCTCATCCAAAAGGGTATATAGGATTGAAATGAATATAACCATCAGACTGGTGAACAGATTCCTTAGATAAAAATTATAAGCCTACAAAGCAGTCAAACAATAATGGAAACTTTATTGAAGGGATCTCATCCTCTAGTCTGTCTTGTAACAATATTTATACAGTAATGGAACTCTAGATATGCCTCAATGTTTACCACTCTCATTTTTCAGGACCAAGTCTAAAGCATTACCATTAAGGAGTTTGCTAAGGTTCACCTCTACCTGACTTCTGAAGTCACCTATCTTGTCTCTGCTTTCTACTTCATGTTTCTCTTCATCTTAATGATAAGGTCTATTACATTCCTAAATATATTGTAGACATTAAATGAACAAAATGTAGTACGAGCTGAAGCAGAACAGGGTTACTTCAAAACCCTGGCAGTAATTTTGAAAATATAGAAACCAAAATCTAGAGAATTGAATAGACTTGCCCAAAGTCACACAGGCATTCAGTGATGAGTCTAGGATTTGGCCTACATTCTCTGTTTCCAAATTCTTTTGACTGCATCAAAATTTTATACATATTGTGATAATGATGATGATTTTCTTTTATTATCTAGACTTTTTCCCAAAATAACATCAGCACTTTTATTGGAATATGTTTTGGCTTGTCACAGTTTATAACTTTATTGATCCTTTCCATTCTGATCACATCTCTTTTTTTCATTCCACTCATCAACATTGACCTAATTCCATTCAACTCTATAAACTTTCGAGCCTTAGTGCAGGAAGAAATTTCAGGCTATTTACCCATTGTACCCAGTATCAGCATACAAGGAATCTCATATTTTAACATCCATAAAATAATTTGTAAACTCTATAAAATGTTCAGGTACATTTCATCTTAAAAATGATAAGTCTATTGATTAAATTTATTGTCTTGCTATGCTTTGCCTTTTAGTAAGATTAAAACTATCTTTCTTCCCTAACTATAAATTAATCAACTATAAAATAGAGTTTGATGAGGAAATATTTCACATCTTCTAATCACTGTGGAAGCCATCTAGTAAGGTTCAAGGTTAGATTTTTCTTCTACATTTTTAATATTTCCTTTGGTTATTTCTTCAGCTCCCATATGTCTAATTAGCATTGCTATTAAGAATGCTGTGCCCAGATGTGTGTGTATTCATTCCTAATCTAACTTCTAAATTAAAGTTTCATGTTATTCACAAATTCATCTGCATCTCCTGTTGGCAAGCTCAACCTCAACATGACTAGTCAATATATTCCATATTCCATTTCTATCTAGCAATTATAGAATCATATATGTAGAGATAGAATATAGAATATCAGAGGTCATCTTGACAAACATTCTCATTTTATAGGGAAGAAAGCAATAGCCTTGGGAGATTATTGTACTTGTTCGACATCATACTGGGTTTCCCTCAAAAACTATATTACCCAAGCAGCCAAACAGCAGATCCTGGAATGACAGAACCCACAAAGGATCAGAATGAAACATCTACTAGTGAGGTCTTGGGTGGCTGGGGGCGGGATGAATGTACCCAGGGCAGAGAACAGAAACCCAGTGCATAGACAACAGAAGGAGGCAGGGACTTAACCTGGGGCTCTGGGCTGCAGGCTAAATCTCCCAGAGGCTCTTGGAGTTCGGATTTGGTGGGTGAACTGCACAGCAGGTAGGCTGGCAGAGCTCCAATGGGGATGTCCCAAACCCTATTCAGCCTGCATGGTTGGCCTGGACAGTCCAAGCTCGACAGTGAGCCCCAGCCCAGAGGGTCTAACCCATTGACTAAGTTACTGGCATTCAGGAGCAGACAGCCCAGAGAACAAGTCCCAGGTGTTCCCATGGTTCCTAATGACCCAGAGAGTGGGCAGCCGACTCCCCAATGTAGACAGTTCAGAGAGCAGAGAGTTCCTACTGACTGCCCCAGACCAATAAGCAAACCTCTAGAAATATAAGCAAAATGCAAAACAAAGCCATAAAAGCCCTGTCCATATAAAGCCATAACACAACAGGGAAAAATCAAAACACAAACCCAGAAGATGACAATAGGGTCAAAATGTCTCTACATCAATCCTCATATAAATTGAATTTTCATATGAAATATATGAATTATAGTCTTGGGTCCAAAAAGACCTCTTAGAAGAGCTCAAAAAACTATTTTTAAAAAAATAAGAGAGGTAGAAGAAAAATTGGGAAATGAAAGTTATGCAAGAGAATCATGAAAAAAAGATTTTAAGAATCATATAAGAGAGATAGAAGAAAAATTAGGAAATGAGAGGCAAAAAATCATGAAAAAAGAGTCATCAATTTAGGGAAAAAACAATTCTTTAGAAAATAGAATTGTTCTACTGGAAAATGAAATATGGAAGCTAAATAGAAATTAATCACCTTATAAGACATCAAAAATCAATCAAACAAAAGAAAAAGAATGAAAAAAAAATAGAAGAAATGCAAAATACCTCATTAGAAAAACAATTGACCAGGAAAAAAATCCAGAAGAGATAGCTTAACAATTAGTGGACTACCTGAAAACCATGATTAAAAAAAGAGCACGGACAGCATCCTTCAAGAAATTATCAAAGAAAACCTACTCTGATATCCTAGAAACAGAGGGTAAAATAATAATTTCAAGAATTCACTGATCACATTCTGAAAGAGATCCCAAAATGAAAACTCCAAGGAATATTGTAACTAAATTCCAGAATTATATGGTCAAAGAGAAAATACTACAACCAGTCAGAAAGACAGAAAGAATTCTAATATTAGAAAATCACAGTCAGGATTATACAGGATTTAGCAGCTTCTACATTAAAGGATTAGAGGATTTGAATATACATATATACATACATATATATGTGTGTGTGTGTATGTATTCTGGATAGCAAACAAGTTTGAATTAAAACCAAGAATCAACTACTCACCAACACTGAGTATAATCTTTTAGGAGAAAAAAATGGCTCAATGAAATAGGAGACTTTCAAACATTCCTAATAAGAACACCAGAGTTCAAAAGAAAATTTGATTTTCAAATACAAAATCCAAAAAAAGCATAAAAAGGTAAATGGAAAAAAATATAAATTGTTCGATAAGGTAAACTATTTACAAATCTACACAGGAAGATAATACATGTAACTCTTAAAATTTGTCTTTTTTAGAGCAATAAAGGAGTATACATAGAAAGAAGGTGCAAGTATAAGTTGATAGCTGATATACACAAGGAGCCCCAAAAGTCTTAGGGTCATTTTAAACTTTAGTACCTTACATAACCTGAAATGGCCCTAAGACATTTGGGATACCTTGCATTTGTCATAAAGATTCAAAAGGTATCAAATTCCAGTGATAGAGAGCTGAGTAGAATGAGGATGAATTGGGTTCAGGTACCACCTTGGACAGTAACCCTGGACAAATCACTTTAACTCAACAGTGATCTAGGTCAATTTTCTAAGATTTTCAAAAGCAAGACAAAAGATGAGCTCCTTATCCAGTGAAATTACAAATCCTATGCAAGAAAAGAAAAAAAAGTTTCATCGTTTCACTTCAGATGCCCTATCCCTAGGTGTAGGGTATATTCAAGGAAGACTTGTACCTTGATGTGAGGGCTGCTTTCCACCTTGATTTTCACCTAAGTTACCTAACTCTCACCTGGGGAAAAATTGTAAAAGTCAAAATAAATAAAAATAAATAAACAAATAAAAATAAACAAATTCTTCAAAATTGAAAGAAAAGAAACTGTAGCATGCACAGTGGCCACACCCTGGTGAACCATTTCAGCAGTCAGGCTTTCAACCAAGTTGAGGGTAACTTGAGTGTAGGATTAAGAAAAGTTCGGTATTTTGCACCTACAAAACAAGATGCCAAACACTTGCTTAGAGAGATGTTTAAAAACAAAAATCATATATAGAAACAAGGAATAGATACTTTCTTAAATGCACAACAGAAACAGAAAAACAATACTAATATAATAAGTAAAATGATTAATATAACTATCCATATACTAGAAAAAGATAAAGAAAATATCACCAATTTGGGGGAAGCACCAACTCAATTATCAGTGGCTGGGGAATCCCAAGTGTCTGCTGTTGAGTCCTGGGAAAAGTGTCCTTTCCATGGGTGAGATTCCAAAGAGGGGAGCTTAGCTGGGGATTTTTGTAGGGTCTTAGACAAAAGAAGGCATTCCGCCAGGGAACCAGAATATTGTTCAATTAATTGACATGAATTATTAAGGATATGTTCTCAGAAATTTAGTATGAAACATCACTACCTGGAGCAAAACATTCTTGTTTTAAAATAGTTGGGCTCTGAGCAGATAGCCCGTCCCTCAGAGTTTAACATGGTCCAAGAATGGCTAGTTCCTGGAGTTCAAGAGCTAACACAGATGGTGAGGTTCATGTAAAGGACAAATCAGTCCATATGGTTCATGGACCTTCATGATATCATCCCTTAGAAGGATATTAATTTATCTTTCACCAAGGGGATCTCAAACTCATTGATGAGTAGTGGGGAATGTGAAGTTTTCAACTAGTGGAATGGATGGAAGAGAACAATTCATTTCAATGGCCATGAAGCCAGCTGAAGCAGTTGCTGCAGACCACTTAGAGGTGGTTAGCCATTGAAGATGCCGAGGTCATCCACTGCACCCAAAGTTATCACTTTAGGACTTTGGAAGAGAGAGTGAGATGGCTGACTTCATGCAGTTCTACCTCACTTAAATCCAATTTATGCACACAACAAAAGCCATCACTCATAACCATTCCTCAAAGTCCTGTGGTGACAGGTAAGTGATGAAGCAGCAAGAATGGATACACTGGGAGTTGTAGTCGCAACCCTTCACACAGGTGGCCCAGGACCATTGAAAGCAGCAGTGGGATTTGGCATCCCCCTGGATGACTGAGCAGTCCTTTTAAGGATTGTACAGCTCACCTCCTGATGTGAGGAAAGGGCTAGAAAAGGAGCCCTAACGATTATCTGCTTACCCAACCCTGGTCTGATTACCATGGCAGGCAGGGATCTGAACACTTTGATTGAGACACAAAAAAATCTACAAAAACTTTTTCAAAGAAGATTTTACGCATCATTGGTGCATGAAATGTGAGCACACTCATAGACAACACAAGATCCAATAGACCTGAAAGACAAATGACTCTTATTGCAACAGAACTTAGCAGCTATCATGATCAAATAGCAGCCCTGAACGAAACAAGACTGGTAAATAAAGGTCAGCTTACTGAAGTCAGACTTGGATACACTTTTTCTGGAGTGGCTGCAGTGAAGGGGAAGGCAATGAAGCTGGGGTAAGTTTTGCATTCAAAACTAATCTAGTCAACATTCTTGAATGCCTACCAAAAGGAGTGAATGACAGGCTCATGATAATGAGATTGCCACTTCCAAGAAAACATCATGCCATCATCACCAGTGCCTATGCTCCCACCATGACAAACACTGATAAAGTTAAAGAAAAAATTTTATGAAGACCTAGTGACACTTATCTTTAATGTACCAAAAGAGGACAAGGTTATAATTCTGGATGACTTTAATGATAGAGTAGGCTCAGATTCCTAGACATGGCAGGGAGTCCTTAGGAGGAATGGAGTTAGAAACTGTCACAATGGTCAGCTTCTACTGAGGACTTGTGCATTTCATAACCTCCTCATCACAAACACTATCTTCCATTTACCTAAATGCAATAAAGAAGAGATAGACAGGATGTGAGAGTGACAAAGACAATGTATGGTGCAGAGTGCTGGACTGATCACAAACTCATCCTCTCTAAGGTATCCAGTCAAACCAGTGACCCCCAAGGCAAAATGAATACTAAAAAGATTAATGTCAAGAGATTAGAGTGTCTCTCTCTGAGCAAGGAATAGTTTGATGCTAATTTGGAAGGAAAACTGAGCCACGCACAGTTGGCAACTGTGAACCAGAAAAGGAGTGGGCAGCTTTCAGAGAACTGATATACAGCACTGCATTTGTCAGAACATTTGCTAACATGAAGACTGATTTGATGAAAATGATGGGGAAATTCATAATTTCTAAATGAAAAATGAGAACTCAGGGTTTACCAATGGGATAGTTTATCTATCTAAGAAGACAGTATTTAATTCCATCAAAAGTAAAATCCAAGCAAAGTTTAGAAAGATCCAGGTCCCTTGACTCAGTAAGAAGACAGATGAAATTCAATTTTATGCAGACAGTAAAAACCAAAATGCTTTTATGTTGCCCTGAAGGCAATATATAGGCCAAAGACATATGGTGCATCTCACCTATACAATGCTGATGGATCCACCTTGATTAATGATAGGGACATTATCCTAGAGAGATGGGCTGAACACTTCCATAAGTGTTCTTAACAGACCATCATCAATCAGTGCAGAAGCTATTGAGAGCTTACTTCAAGTGAAAGTCAATCAGTCCCTATCTGAAATTCCAACTGAAAGAGAGATTTTGGATGTTATTTAGGCTTCTTTCAAATGGCAAAGCATCTGGTGCTGATTCTATTCCAGCTGAGATCTACAAAGTGGGGAGTCCATTACTTAGCCATAAGTGACTGAAATTTTCCAGGTTTTATGGAATGAAGAGACTATACCCCAAGAAAGGTAAAAGGAATTGATTGTCCTGTGACAATCACAGGGGTATTTCTCTTTTAGTTATTGCTGGTAAGAGTCTTGCCAGAATCCTTCCAATAGACTGATCATTCACCTATGTTGAGTCCCTTTCCTGAACTCTTATGTTGAGTCCCAGTTCTGGATTCCCTCAATCTTCCACAGATGAGCGTTAGAGGGGTGGGAGACAAGGATGACAAAGGAGACAAGTACTCCATTTATTTACCAAAACACCAGTGCTTAAATATCTTCCCAGTCCCTTAATCTACTCCCACTCCTGTGGCACATAGTAAAACAAGACTCTGATGCTCAAGGACACCAGATGAAGATAGTTTACAGTGATCCCACACACAACAGTCCCTAACACACCTGGAAGTTGGTTACCTTCCTGAGAGCCAGTGTAGCTACAAAAAGGGTAGAGGAATGATCAATAAGTGTTTGCTGCCCAACCACTCCAGGAAAAATGTCAGGAACAGAACAGAGGTCTGTATATAATATTTGCAGATCTGACCAAGGTCTTTGATGCCATCAATTGTGAGGGTTTATAGAGTTTAAAGAAAATTATGTCAAAATTTGGTTGCCCAAAGAAGTCATCAGTATTGTACATCAGTTCCATGATGGTATGCATGCCTGAGTTCTGGATAGTGGATGATCCTCTTGAGATTTCAGTCACCAATGGAATAAAACAAGGATGTATCCTTGCTCCCATAATTTTAGCATGCTCTTCTCAGCCATGTTATAAAATGCCTTCAATGAGAATGAACATGGCCTCAAGGTCAGCTACCACACTGATGGCAAATTCTTTAACTTGAAAAAGCTACAAGCCAAAGCAGAGGGATTGTTGATGCAGGATTTTCTGTTTGCAGATGATTGTGCACTCAATGCAGCCTCTGAAACTAAGATGATACAACGTATGGAGCAATTCTGTACCGCTTGTGCTAATTTTGGTCTAACAATTAGCACCAAGAAAGCACAGGTGCTCCATCAGTCAGCACCATACCATCCATATCTGGAACCATCGATTACAGCAAATGGAAAAGTTTTGAGTACTGTGGAAAAGTTCACTTACCTTGGCAGTGTCCTTTCCAGGGAGATATACATTGACAATGAGGTTGATACTCTCATTTCCAGAGCTAGCTCAATATTTGGGAGGCTCCAAAAGAAAGTATGGAAGAGGAAGAGGTATTAGACTGACTGCCAAGTTGAAAGTCTATGGAGCCGTTGTACTGAACTCATTACTATATGCCTGTGAAACCTGGACAGTCTACCAGCACCATGTCAGGAAACTGAATTGCTTCCATTTAAATTGTCTCAGGAAGATTCTGAAGATCATTTGACAAGAGAAGATACCAGACAGTGAGGTCCTTTCTTCAGCTAAACTGTCTAGCATTCCAACATTACTATAGAGAGTGCAACAATGATGGGCTGTACACATTATTAGAATGTCAGATGTACGCTTTCCAAAAAACATTATTTCATGGAGAACTCACACAGGCAAAGTGCTCACAAGGGGGTCAGAAGAAGCCATCCTGAGACACCTTAAAGGTCTCACTGAAGAATTTTGAACTGATTGTACAGCATGAGAAACATTGGCACAGGACTGCCCAGCATGGGCATGCCCTCATCAGTGAGGGTGCTATACTCTATGAGGTAGGCAAAATTGAAGTAGCTCAAAGGAAACATGACATCCATAAGATTAGAGTACCCACCCCAGGTGTTCACATGAACTATTTGTGCCCAACCCATGGTAAAGCATTCCAAACTTGTGTTGGTCTGATCAGCAACAGGACACACTGTAATTTGTCTCAAGCATAGTGATGTCAAATTGGTCTTCTTCAAGAACCAACCCATAACAGAGGAATGGTTTCTTCCCCAGGAGAACCCAAACTTTTTGGATTACTCTGATCTAGTTTTCCTTTGGCAATTCAATGTCATAAGCCAGGAAGAAGGAAGAAAAGAAAGAGAGATTCTAATCAAAAGAGAAACAAATTTTCTAGACTACTTTCCCAAGCCTGTCTAGAGAGGAGTACCTTTCTGGAATAATTACTGTCAGATCCTTGTGTCCCCTTCTATAGATATCTCCCTTTGAAATAGTACCTTGACTACACCCCCTCACTCACAATTTTTCACAAATGGAGACTTCTTCCCATGGAATTATGACATGTCTCTCCAAAATATCAATTTGTAAAATTTACATGTTGAAGAACATGTCTAATTTCTCCCTAACAATTATATTACATATGAGATGTCTCTGGCATTATTCTTGTTACCTACTTTTGCATTTAATGACTAATTACCTGCTCCATTCCTTGGTTAATAGAAAAACTTATCTTTTTGTTCTTGAACTCAGCAACTTGGAGTGGAATCTGCCACTGAATATGCAATTAAAAATGCTTATTGAGATCAATTCCATTTAATTTGAAGTAGGTATCTAGCAAAGAATGAAGGCACCATAATCAGTCTGGGAAGTCTAGAATACTGTTCACTCATCATGTCTTTGCCAGAGTTTTGACTGGGTCCCCATAAACTTTTGTAACATCCTTGTGTTTTAGGTCTAAAACTTGCAATCTCTATTCATTCTTTACTGCCTGAAGAGACTTGCAATTCAAGGTGCAGCCTTACTTAGTCTCAAAGTAACTGCTACAAAGGGAAACTGGCCAATTTAACTGAGAATAGATATAATTTATCTAAATTAAGGCAAATAAATATTATTATCCCCACATACCCCAAGAAAACAATGTCAATAATTTTAAATTTATATATATTTCATTAGTCTTTTTCTGCAAGGTTTTTGAGTTTTTCATTTTCTTCCCTCCCCGTCCCCTGACAGAAAGCAATCTAATATAAGCTCTACATGTATAATCATGTTAAACATGGATCCATATTAATCATGTTCTGAAAGAAGATTCAAATACAAATGTAAGAAAAAACATTATAGAGAAATAAGCAACATAATACATAAGGCAACATGTAAAAATTAAAGATAGTATACTTTGGTCTGCTTTTAAACTCCACAGTTCCTTCTCTGGATATAAATGGTATTTTCCATCACAAGTCTTTTAGAGTTGTCTTTGATTATTTTTTGTAGATATTAAATTTTAATAATTCACTTTAAACTGAAGATGAGTTAAGCTGCATTTCTAGACCTTTGCTCATGATTTATTTTATATTATTACAATAATTTTGTTATAAGAGTAAGCATAAACCCCCCCCCAAGAAGATTAGAAACCTCAAGAATAGTGAGAGAGAGAAAAAATACACTTCAGACTGTGTTCAGATTCCAATGGCTCTATCTCTGGGGTGAGTTCCTTTCTTTATCATAAGTCCACCAGAGAAGTTGCTTCAATATTTTTCCCACAGTTGCTATTACTAGCTGTATTTCCCTCCACTCTATTCCTCCCTACTCTCATTTATTCTATTCTCTCTCTCCTTTCATCCTGGCCATGTCCAAAAGTGTGTTGTATCTGAGTCCCCTCTCCCACAATCCTCCATCTCTTCTATCTCCTATCCCCCCCTCTTCCCTCCCTCCATTCCCCCTTATCCCATCCTTTTCTTCTCATTTTTTTCTAGGGTAAGATAGATTTCTATACCCTATTAAGTGTATGTTATTTCCTCTCTGAGTTATTTCTTTTTTTTTTAGGGTTTTTTTTTGCAAGGCAAATGGGGTTAAGTGGCTTGCCCAAGGGCACACAGCTTTGTAATTATTAAGTGTCTGAGACCGGATTTGAACCCAGGTACTCCTGACTCCAAGGCCAGTGCTTTATCCACTACACCACCTAGCCGCCCCTCTCTCTGAGCCATTTCTGATGAGAATGAAGACTCATTCATTCCCCCCCCCCTTGCCTTCCCCCATTCTGCTCCATTGAAAAAAAGCTTTTACTTGACTCATATGTGAAATTGCTTAGTTTCTTCTTCATCTCCGTTCCCTTCCTCCCAGTACTTTCCATTATCAGCCATTGACTTCATCTTTTTACTATATTATAACATTATATTCTGCTCCTTCCTATGTCCTGCCTATATAGGCTCCTTCCAACAGCTCTTATAAATGAGAAAGTTCATATGGGTTATCAGTATCTTCTTCTCATGAAGGAATACAAACAGTTCAATATCATTAAGTTCCTCATAATTAGTCCTTCTTATCCAGCCCCTCTATGGTCCACCAGAGTCCTGTACTTGGAGATCAAACTTTTTGTTCAGCTCTGGTTGTTTCAATAGGAAAGTTTGAAAGTCCCCTGAGTCATTGAAAGTCCATCTTTTCCCCTGAGGATGTTCAGTTTTTCTGGGTAGTTGATTCTCAGTTGTAATAAAGATCTTTTGCCTTCTGGACTATTATATTCTAATCCCTACTAGCCTTTAATGTAGATACTGCCAGATCCTGTGTAATCCTGACTGTGGATCCTCTGTAGTTGAATTGTTTGTTTCTGGCACTTTCATAATTTTCTCTTTGATTTGAGAGTTTTAGAATTTGGCTATAATATTCCTGGAAGTTTTTATTTTGGGATCTCTTTCAGGAGGAAATGGATGAATTCCCTCAATTTCTATTTTGCCCTCTGCTTCTAGGATCTCAGGGAAATTTTCCTGTATTATTTCTTTAAAAAATGAAGTCTAGGCTCTTTTCCTGGTCATGACTTTCAGATAGCCCATTAATTTCCAAATTATTTCTTCTGGATGTTTTCAAGGTCAGTTGTTTTTTTCCAATGAGATAGTTCACATTTCTTCTAATTTTTGACTTTTTTTGGAAGAGTTTTATTTCGTCCTGATTTCTTGCAAGTCATCAGCTTCCTTTAGTTCCATTCTGCATTTGAAGGAGTTATTTTCTTCAGAGAGTTTTTTAATCTCCTTTTCCAGCTGGCCAATTCTGCTTTTTTTAAGGCATTCTTCTCCTCATTTGGCTTTTTTTTTTGCTTTTTCCATTTGACCTAAACTGGTTTTTAATGTTTTATTTTCTTCAGTATTTTTATATTCTTTCACCAAGCTGTTGATTTGGTTTTCATGATTTTTCTGCATTGCTCTCATTTCTCCTCCCAATTTTTCCTTCACTTCCCTTAATTGCTTCTCCAAGTCTCTTTTGAACTCATCCATAGTCTGAGCCCATTTTCTATTTCTCTTGGAGGTTTTGGATATGGAAGCTTCAATTTTGTCATCATCTGAGTATGTGTTTTGATCTTCCATGGGACTAAAGTAATTCTCTATGGTCAGATCCTTCTTTTTCTGTTTTTTACTCATTTCCTCTGCCCAAGACTAATTTACAGCACTTCCAAGGCTTTGGGATTTTGGGGGGAGACACCTCACTGGGACCTTTATTCCTCCAAGGTCTTATGCTCTTTTGCCCATGCTTTGATATGTAGATGAAACCAGCACTACCCTCTGACCTGGAGCTGTAAGGAGGATCCTTGCTGGGCTATCTTAATATGGAAGCCCAAACTGCAAACTGGATCTGAGTGTGGACAAACAGCAAAGTCCTACCCCCAGGGAGAGCAGAGATATTTCTGCCTTATCCCCTGGCCCCCTTACCATCTGTGGGCTGTGCTCTGGAGGTTCAGGCTGGTTTCTACCAATTCTTACTACAGGTTCTGTGTCTGGTGCTCTTCACTCCACACTCATTGTAGTTTAGCCAAATTCTCTCCCCACCCCTTCAATCTGTTCCTGGGTTGCACTGTGACCGGGGCTTTTTCCAACTCCCAGTCCTGAAGAAACACACCTTTCCCCCAGAACTTCTAAGTTATCTTGGAATGGGAAAAATGCATCACTCAGTCTTTCTGTAGGTTCTGTCCTTCTAAATTTTGGCTAGAGTCATAATCTGATGGCTTTTGGAGTTCTTTGGGGGAGGAGTTCCAGGGAAATGCTGCCTTCATGCTGCCAACTTAGCTCTGTCCCAATAATTTTAAATTCTAATGCCATTCATTAGTCAAAAATTTTACTTCTGGAATCCATGTAAAATAAACTGGAAATAATTTATCAGTTTGCATTTGTGTGCCTTGATGATTCTGTGTGAATTGTGCATGAAACAAGAAATCTTTTCTCTCATGATCATAGAACTTGAAATCTAATTCCAAAAAGATCATCTCTGTCTCATTTTCAAGTTGGAAATTGCTCAGCATTATGTAATTAAAACTTCCCCATAAAGTTAAATGTTATTTTTATTTTTGCTTTTTGTTTGTATTTCTATTTTTATTGTAGTCATTTATCAAAAGTCACACTAGAAGAGACCAAGTCTATGCTCTGGGCTCATAAGGCAAATGAGGGAATGAGTTCTGCCTAAGAAATAAGGAAGTCTCTATAAAGTTCTGATCCAGTTCAATTAAAATTGAGAATATGGAGATTGGGGCAGGATATATGAATGGAGGGAAAGCTTTTTTGAGCATGTGGTCCTAGGAGAAGTAGTCTGAGTTCAGGCAGAATTGTCAGGGGAAAAAGGGGTGACCTATCCCCTTCTCCTTCCCCTATCCCAACTTCTGTCAGTAATTTCTTCATGTCCTTCCTGCAACAAACCATCAGGGTACATAGGTTAATACGCAACTCTCAAGCATGAGAATAGTGGTTTTTTGAATCTAGTTGGAGAGAATATCATATCACTCCTCACTAGATTTTAAGGACTTACATCTAATATAACATGTGAGAAACAATCCTGCTGTTAAAGAGTCAAAAAGGAGGCAAATATAAAGAGCTCTAGGGAAATTTGGGGCAGGAGAAAGTGCACAAACCATTTCTCAGACCCTTTGGGAGATCTCTTTAAGGTCCTATCTAATTATCTCTGCTTCCCCACACTTTACCCATTAACACTGAGATATCTGTAAAAGTTTGTACATTGGTTAGATGGTCCTTCATTGTGGGAAAATAATGTATGGTGAAAATAGAAACTCCATTAAAACAAAATAAGAATACCTCAAATAGAAAGTAAATTTTTGTGTAATTTGATGAGCCTGATTCTTATAGTATTTAATAGATTGTTATCCTTGATATTAGAGGCTGTTTATTTTTGTCTTTGTCTCATTAGTCCCAGCACAGTAACTGGCACATAGTAGACACTACTTAATCAAGGCTTGCTGATTAATTGATTACTCACTCCTAGTTACATCCAAGGAATTGTGCTGCCTTATTAGGACAGTCAATCCCGGGACCCAAACTTTGTCATGATTCTTTCATTCAAGAATTGCTTGGTTTTGCTCAATATTTCAGACAGATCTAAGCGGCCCATTGTCCTCAGTCTTTTACAACCGGGACCATATAAATTTCTCAGTCCACACATGCATGAGTATGTTAAGAAAGCTAAATCAGCCCTTTTTTGGTCAATGAGTCCCCATCCCCCAACATGGAATTGGTTGAAAAGCAAAGACTGACCAGCTAGTATTATTCCATTCCTTAATGAACAAGAAACTAAGGATCCAGATTGCTGTATCTTATCATAAACAAACTCCTACTTTATAAATAACTAAGACTAATATGCAATTCCTTACAAAATTAAGACAGAGGCATAAGATATACAATGGAAAATATAATAGAATAACTTCTTTAACTTCAAAGTTTCTCCAGTTGCTCTGGTCTTTTCATCAACAATGCTCAAAAGTCCTCTATTCCATTAAAAATCCACTTTTCCCATATAACATTATACTCAAATTTGCTTGGTAAATTATTCTTGATTATAAGTCCATATCTTGTGGAATTCCCAAGTGTAGCATAAATCAGATTAAAATTGAAATGAGAACTATTTAATGGAATAAAATAAATACAATAATACTGATACTAATGTGTGGTTTTCTAAGTTAACATGTAGCCCACAGGATCCATACCTACCATTTTAGTGGTTCTCATTTCTTTTTAAGTTTGACAACACTGTTCTAATGCATGAGTGGAAATTCAATGGGTGAAAATGGAAAGAACATGAGAGTAGGATGCATTTAGAGAGGTCAGAAATGCCCAGTTTGACTGGAATGTGATTATCCAAAGATGAAAAAGATTAACTAAGATTTGAATAAAGGTTGGTGGTACTTGGTTTGGGAGTAGAGGTTTGAATATCAAGCAGGGAAGTGTGAACTGCATTAAGGAGACAAGAAAAATTTTTTGAGAAGAGAAATGCCATATCTTTTTTGATACATAAGAAAAATTCTTTTCTATTGGAAGTAGTTGTGAAAGATAAATTGGAGGAAGGGGCACCTGGAAGCAAGTTACTGTAATAGTCCAAACATGTGCTTCTGAAGGTGCATGAAGGGGCAGCGGGGATAGAGGAAGAGATGAACAAAAAAGATTTTGTAGAGGTGAATTCAACCAGATTTATTAATTGTTGGATATGAGTTGTTACAACACTCTCTATGTCGTAAGTGAAGAAGTGTAGAAACTGTAAGTGAAGAAACCAAGACACCCAAGAGTACTTGCCTAAGATTATAAAGATAACAAAAGAACAGAGAAAGGATTCAAACCTAGATCTGCTGACACCAATTCCAGCTCTTGTTCCCCTTAATGTTCTGCTCAATCCCACATCCTCAATCAAAGAATTAGGCTACTCCTATTCAAAGGAGATATAAAAGAGAGCTCCTAATAACGCAGTAGCTTGTGAAGAGATTGGGATTTTGATAACTGACTTTTGAAGGATTGCAAAGTCCTGTGATGGTCAAGGAATTCCCTCATGAACAGCCTAAGCTATTTCTTCCATATACATCAATACAACCAAAATGACACAGAAATTGAAAAACCTTTACCAAAAAAATCCTTTGAAAGTATTTCCAATTATTTATAAAAAGCATGTTTTCACCAGAACAAAGTTTTAGAGGTTACAAACAAAACCAGTCATTTTCCACAGTTGAAATTTGTTCCAGAGCAAATTTATGAAAAGGCAATACATTTTCCAGTTATTTCCATTGTTGTGGTTGCTGTTTAAAATCTTCAGAATTGTTTCCAGGAAGATATATCCTACTAAAGGTAGAGAGAACAGTATATGACATAATTCATAAGTGTGAAATTTTTATTTTAATGAATTGCTTTGAAAAGGGCTTATTTTTAAATGAAGCCTGCATTAATGACATCCAACCTTCCCCATTGACTCTGAGCAACACCAAAGTTAATTGACTATTTAAGAGATATTTCTCAAATCTTATGAGTGAAGCACTATGCTAGACACTGGGGATACAAGGGTGGGAAAAAATCACTCTGTCTCTACCTCAAAGGACTTACAATCTAATATAACATGTAAGAAACAATCCTGAGGTTAAAGAGTCAAAAGAGAGGCAAATATAAAGAGCTCTAGGGAAATTTGAGGCAGGAAAAAGTGCTCAAACTATTTCTCATACCTTTTGGGAGATCTCTTTAAGGTCCTATCTAATTATCTCTGCTTCCCACACTTTACCCATTAACACTGAGATATTTGCAAAAGTTTGGATGCTGGTTAGATGGTCCCTCATTGTAGGAAAATAATGTATGGTGAAAATAGAAATCCAGAATTTGGCAAGGTGATCCTAGATCTGGATCTGGATCTGGATCTGGACCTGGATCTGGTTGTGGATCTGGATCCTGCATGAAATGACCCCCTGTTTCTCCCTTTTTAACAAATTTTAGTTTTTCCAGGTCCAGTGACCTTATCAAAAATGAGGACTTTCCATTTCATTTCATTTCAAGGTTATTGTAAGAAAAGATCTTTGTAAATCATAAAGCATTACATGTCTGTGAATTGTTATTTTCTCTCTTTTAAAAAAATTTTTCTGACCCCCTTTTTCTTTACCTAATCTATGAAGGAGAAGCTAGGTGATGTAGTGGATAAAGCACTGACTGTGGAGTCAGGATAAACTGAATTCTAATTCCACTTCAGAAACTCACTAGCTATGTGACCTGGGCAAGTTACCTAATCCCAAATGCATAAAAAAATGATAATAATAAAAATCTCATAAGATTTTGTGAAGACCAAAATGAAATGATTCATAATAAGTACTTGGTCTTCCTTAAAGAGCTCTACCAGCTCAAAAAGCATGTATTATGTATCAGCTGCACTGTGCTGAATGCCCCAAAGTTATGATCCAAGGTGAAATGGAGGGTGATGGTTTCATCAACAAAAAACTAGAAAGTTTAGAAAAGATAGATTTATATATGTGAAGATGATGATGATGATGATGATGATGATGTCCTAACTTCAAATAATATTTGCATTCTTGACTTGTTCTATCTGCATAACTTTAAAGGTCTTCACCTCTTTGGTTATATCCCTCTCTTCCTCAATGCCCTAGCTTCCTTAATTCTTTCCTTGACCTTTATTACATTCAACCCAATTTTTCTGGCAACTTTAGCTAAAGGAAGAAGGTTCAGGATATTTACTTATTGTATCCATGATCAGACTGAAATCTCTCAGTCTCAGATTTAGCAACGATAAACAATTTGTAAGTTTGGGGTATATTTTATCTCCAAAATGATAAGCCTGTTGGCTATTCTATTATGCTTTGCTTTATGATGAGCTTTTTTACTGCCCTATCTTCGGGTATAAATGAATTAATATATCTTATCTTCCTTCTAGCCATTGTGTAAGTGCCTCATGAGGTTCAGAGCTGGAGTTTTGTTCTTTACATTCTTTTCTTTGTAGTATTCTTCAATCCTTATATGCATAATTATAATTTCTGTTCAGATGACTCATTCCAGATATATACATATACAGATACATGAAAGATAGATATAAATATCTTTCCTCTATAGAGCTTATATTTTTATGAATATTTATAAACACATATATTCTTCCCTAATGCATCTTCTGAATTAAAGACCCATATTACCAGCAAGTTCACCTGGAGAGCCTTTTGGCATCCCAACCTCAACATGATCAATCCATTTACCTCAAATTCCATTTCTATCAATCATTCATACAATCATAGATCTAAACACTGAAGAGATTTTAGAGGCCT
Source organism: Macrotis lagotis (assembly GCF_037893015.1). Classification (NCBI taxonomy): domain Eukaryota; kingdom Metazoa; phylum Chordata; class Mammalia; order Peramelemorphia; family Peramelidae; genus Macrotis; species Macrotis lagotis. The sequence continues at coordinate 440,456,891 of NC_133666.1, forward strand.
TTCAGTCAATCACCTCATCTTATATGAGAAAACTGTGATTCTAGAAAGTTTCTTGACTTGTCCAATTTCATTCCAGTGGGTAGCAACAGAGGTGAAACTTGAACCCAGCCTCTCTGACTTCATACTCAATGATCTTTAGGCTTGTATTGTGTGTTAAGTATATTCCAGACCTTTCCAGATATAAGTACTTCTCCCCTTCTTGCATGCTTCAGTCCAGTCAAACGAACCTGTTAGTCATCCCTTCCCAAGACATCTCATCTTTCATTTCTAGGTGAGTCTTATTTCTCCTTTAACCTCTTAGAATCCCTCTGCCTGTATAAGGCTTAGTTCAAGAACCACCATCAACCTGAGTTCTTTTCTGATCTTCTAACTACTAGAGCTTCTCCATTGAAATGAATATTATTTTTATTTTGTGTGATTAAGTGTATATTTTTTCCCATGTTCAATTGTAAGCTCCTGAAAGGCAAAGACTATCTCATTTTTCCCATTCTTTCCTTGTGCCCTTAATGATATCTGTGTTATGGTTAAGATGAATTTGTTAACTTTTTCTTACCCTTTTGAGGCTTTGCAAAATTGTTCCCTATGTCTGTACTACATTCCTTATACACTTTTTCCTAATTGAATTCTCCATTTAGTATGAAGCACAACTTGGGTGCCACCCCTCTTGCTGGAGTTCTTTACTGATCCCTATGGATATTCTCTCTCTCTCTCTCTCTCTCTCTCTCCCTCCCTCTGCATTTGTTTCTATTTCTCTCTGTGTTCCTGCTCATCTCTTTCTCTGTCTCTGTCTCTATCCATCTCCATCCTAATTTCTATCAATCTCAATGAATTATTTAAGAATTTATTCAATGTCTTCTGTGTTGAACACACTACACTAGGTAACAGGGATACAAAGAACAAAAACAAAAATCTCAGTCTCTTTCCTCAATAAGTTTACTTTCTTATGAGGAATACACAGACATTTACATAAATACCTGTGCATTTGTGAATAGGCACATGTTTATGCACTTATTTATATGCATATATAGCATGTATATAGGATTCATATAAAATAGATACAAGACTTTGGGCAGAAAGAGGAATTTTACCTGAGTCTTAAAGGAAAGCAGGTATTCTAAGAGACAGAGAAGAGGAGGGAATGCCTCTAAGGCATGAAAGAAACCTAGTGCAAAGTCCTAGAGATGAGAGGTGATGTGTGAGAAAATCATGTGTGGAAAAACAGCAAGTAGGTCTGTGAGATGGAACAGTGAACAAATATAGAGGTTGGGTGCTCCATTGGAATCAAATTGAGATGTACATTAAATGCCAAGAAAAGAAATTTTCTTTCTAAGATGGAAACTACTGTAGTTTACTGAATACTGGGGTGACATGGTTTAGGAAAATCATCTTAGCAACTATGTGAATGATGAATTGGAGTGAGGAGAGTCCTGAGGGAAAGAGGCTAATTCAGAGGTTATTATATTAGTTCAGGGAGAAGAATGAAAATTTGAACTAGGGTCAAGAGTGTAGAAGTGTAGAAGAAAAGTGAACACTAGAGACCTTGTGAAAATAAAAAGAGTATGTTTATGCAACCAGATTTAGGGGGAAAGAAAAGAGGAATCAAGAATGACTTCAATGATAAGAATCTAAGGCACCTTGAAATTTATGCATATATGAATCCAATTTTGAAGATTTCTACTTTACTCTTGCATCTTCTTGTTACTAAACTTGCATGAAACATTTAGGAATCTTCTTCAAACAAACTGCTCCAAAATCTCCCCAAAACTGTTGTATCAATGAGAAAGTCCTTTAAATAATCGTAGCTATCAAGTTATCAAAATCTGGAAAGCATCTCTGAAGTCAGGGTCAGAAGGTTAAGGAGAAGACAGCTAAAGATGTCAATGTTTTCTACTCTCTATGTGGACATCACATTGTCTATCTCTTCCACAAACTGAATGTGGAGAAAGAAGTAGAACAGCAGAGAAGCAAGAAGATTAGTGAAATTATCAACTTCTCCCTATTGTAGCACAATAACTAGGTCTAAATTTCTAGGATATCAAATATTTAAATCCAAATTTGAATATTCAGAATCCAAATATTCAGAAACCAAATTATTTCCCTTTTTAAAGCACTGTGCAACATATGTGGACTGACAATCAAAAATTACTCATGACAAACATTTTCAATAAAATAAAGTCCTAGTCATGGAATCAGGAAGAATTGGGTTCAGATTCTATTTTTTACACTAGTTATATATATTATGAACAAGTCTTATGACCTTTAAAGTCAGGTTGTTGATGATGAAGATAGATCATTGACTCTGGAGTCAGGAAGACATGAGTTTCAAATCTTGATTAAGGCAATTATTATCTATATAGTCCTGGATTAGTCTTTAATAAAATGAAGAAAGTGGGGTGGCTAGGTGGCACAGTGAATAGGCACAGTGAATAGAGCACCAGCCCTGGAGTCAGGAGGACCTGAGTTTAAATGAGGCCTCAGACACTTAATAATTACCTAGCTGTGTAGCTTTGGGAAAGTCATTTAAACCCATTGCCTTGCAAAAGCCTAAAGATAAATAAAATAAAATAGAATGAAGAAATGATAGCACCTGTCATAACCGCGTACACAAGGAAGAAAAATGTCTGAGAGGCTACAAGGAAATGCTTGGTGACCTATGCTTGCTTCCATGTTTAGTACTTGTGTTTTTGTGGTTCAGTCATTCCATCCAAAGAATCATATCCAACTTTTCATGATGCCACTTGAGTTGGGGGGTTTTTGTTGAGTTGTTTTTGTTTTTGTTTTTTTGCAAAAGTACTGGAGTGGTGTGCTATTTCCTTCTCTAACTCATTTTGCAGAAAAGGAGACTGGGGCAAACAAGGTTTAAGTGATCTGCCCAAAATGACACTGCTAGTAAGTATTTGGGGTCAGATTTGAGCTTAAAAACTAAGTTTTCCTGGCTCCAGGTCCAGCACTCTTTATACTGTGTCACTTATCTGCTCCTAGAACTTAAAGCCTCTGTCTTTCTTTGTAAAATTAAGTTCCATTGATACCTTTTATTTTTATATATATCTCTCTTTCTGAATGTTCTCTTTTAACAAAGAAAATCAGTTAAATAAAAATAAGTACTATAGGGGGTGGAGCCAAGATCGCGACAAGAAAGGATCAAGTCTTAGGCGCTCTCTGATAAAACTTCTAAACTAAGGACCCTGACTAAACTTTCGAGACACAGAACCCACAAAGGGACCCAGGGAGGCAGTTCTCCTACTCAAGGTAACCTGGAAAAGAGCAGAAATGCTCTGCTCCCTGGGGTTGGAGGGGCGGCCCGCCACAGGGGCAGACTGCCAGAGCAAAAGAACTTCAGCCTCCCGGAGGCAGCCCAGACCCAGGAACAGAAGCAGGCAGAGGCAGTAAGCAGGAGCCCCCAGAGCATGAACCCATTGAGCTGAGGGAGGGGAGTGAAGAGAGACTGCAGAGCTCTGTCCTCTGCCCCTGGAACAAAACTCTGGGGCTCTGAACACATTCAGATACTGATTGCAGTCTAGGCCCCCACACAGAACAGCAGCGGCCCCCTCCACCTCAGGCCCATGGCAGACGGGAGCACCTTTGGTTATTCACAGACCAGGAGGGAGGACAGAGCCTCACACACTGAGACCCTTGTGGGAGTGCCCCAAAAGCTCAGGAAGCACCCCAAAAAACAGCCTAAGCCTGGGAAAATGAGCAAGCAGAGAAAAAAGAGGAACACCATTGAGAAATACATTATCTATGATCCCAAGAAAGATCAATATACTCAGTCTGAAGATGAGGAAGCACGAGCTCCTGCATCTAAAGACTCCAAGAAAAACAGAAACTGGGATCAGGCTATGACAGAGCTCAAAAAAGACTTTGAAAATCAAATGAGGGATTTAGAAGAAAAACTGGGAAAAGAAAGGAGAGAGATTCAGGAAAAACATAAAAATGAAGTCAGCAGTTTAGTCAAGGAAATCCAAAATAATGCTGAAGAAAATAGCATGCTAAAAACCAGCTTAGGTCAAATGGATAAAACAGTTCAAAAAGTTATTGAGGAGAAGAATGCTTTAAAAAGCAAAATTGGCCAGATGGAAAAAGAGATAAGAAAACTCTCTGAGGAGAACAAATGCTTCAGACAAAGAATTGAATTCAGGGAGACTGATGAATTTACCAGAAATTAGGAATCAATACTTCAAAACCAAAAAAAAAATGAAAAATTAGAAGAAAATGTTAAATATCTCATTGAAAAAACAACTGATATGGAAAACAGACTTAGGAAAGATAATTTAAAAATTATTGGAATACTTGAAAGTCATGATAAGGAAAAGAGCCTTGACATCATTTTCAAAGAATTACTACAGGAAAATTGCCCTGATATTCTAGAAGCAGAGGGCAAAATAGAAATGGAGAGAATCCACCGATCCCCCAGAGAAAGAGATCCCAAAAAAAAAACCCCTAGGAATATTATAGCCAAGTTCCAGAGCTCCCAAGTGAAAGAGAAAATATTATAAGCAGCCAGAAGGACACAGTTCAAATATCATGGAGCTGCAGTCAGAATCACACAGGACTTAGCAGCAACTACATTGGAAGCTCATAGGGCTTGGAATATAATATACTGGAAGGCAAAAGAGCTTAGAATGCAGCCAAGAATGAACTACCCAGCAAGGCTGAATGTCCTCTTCCAGGGAAAAAGATGGACTTTCAGTGAACCAGGGGAATTTCAAATGGTCCTTTTGGAATGGCCAGAGCTGAACAGAAGGTTTGATCTTCAGATACAGGACTCAGGTGAAGCATGGAGATTGGAGGAGAGGGAGAAAATATGAGGTACTTAATGATGATGAACTGCATATGTTCCTGTATAGAAAAATGACACTGATAATACTCATATGAACCTTCTCAGTTAATAGAGCAGGTAGAGGGAGCTTTTATAGTTGACACACAGGAGAAAGCTGAATTCGAAGATAGAATATGGTGTGAAAATGGAGTCAGTCAATAGAAAAAAAGGGAAATGTAATGCGAGAGAGAAGGAGAGGGGGAATAGGCCAAGATATTTCATATAATAAGATTTTTCTTTATTACAATGAGCTATTGCAATGATATGGAAGGAGAGAGGCAAGGGGGAATGAAGGGAACCTTTGCTCTCATCAGAGGTGGCTAGGAGAGGAAACAGCAAATATACTCAATGGGGTATAGACATCTGGAGTAAGAAGGAGAGAAGGGGTGGGGAATGTGAATAAAGGAGGAGAGGATGGATCATGGGGGGAGAGTGGTCAGATATAACACATTTTCTTTTTTACTTCTTGCAAGGGGCTGGGATTGGAGGGCCTGTCCAGGACCTAGGGCCAGGTAGATTCTGGGCCTAGGGGGTGGTATGGGCGTTCAGGGCCTCTTGGCTCCAGGACCAGGGATCTGTCTGCTGCGCCACTCAGCTACCCTACAGCACAGTCAGAGTGAAAGGAGAGAGAAAATAGAGTACATGGTAGTGGAGAAATAAGAAGGGAGTTGCGATCAGCAATGGCAACATTGGTAAAATATGGAAGTAACTTTTGCGATGGACTTACCATAAAGAATGTGATCCACCCGTGACAGAGTTGTTGGTGTTGGAACAAAGACTGAGGCACATTTTTTATTATTATTATTTGGGGGAGGGTGCAGGGCAAATGGGTCTGGGTGGCCTGCCTGGGGCCACATAGCAAGGTGATCTTTGGGTGTCTGAGGCTGGATTTGGACCCGGGTGCTCCTGGCTCAAGGACCAGTGCTCTGTCCGCCGCCCAGCCACCCCTACTATTATTACTATTTTATTTTATTTTGGGTCTTTTTTTTCTTCTTTTTGGTTTCTGCAGGGCAGTGGGGATCGGGTGGCTTGCATGTCACACAGCTGGGTGATTGTTGGGTCTACAGGGCTGGATATGGGCTCCGGTGCTCGTGGCTCCAGGTCTGGTGCTTCGTCCATTGCACTACCTGGCCATACCTACAATTATTACTATTTTTTTATTTTAATTTTTTTTCTCTCCCCTTTACTTTATCGCTCAAGCAAATCTATATTCATGGTGGGGAGGGGGTATTTCATTTACTCTTAAGCAAGAATATTTTATTAATGTAAAAAAACATTTGTACAAAATGAGAATAAAAAGTAAAATTTAAATTTAAAATCAGGGGAAAAAAAGATGATGAACTCAAGATGCTCAGAATGAGACATAATCATATATGAGACCTGAGAAGTTTTTTTGGTTTGACTATGCATATTTGTTATGAAGATTTTGTTTTTACTAAGGGGAAGTCAGTGGAAAGGAGAAAAAAATAAATGCTTCATAATAAAAAAATGGATTAAAAATAAAGGACAATTACCTAGTTGGGTGACCTTGGGCAAGCCACTAAACCCCATTTGCCTTGCAAAAACAACCTAAAAAAATAAAGGACAAAAATGAAAACAAAAAAATTAAGTACTATAATAGCCTTTCATACCTCTCTGCCAAGAAGGGAATATATATCTCATTATTTATTCTCATGGATCAAGATTTGTTATTATATTGACTCAGTATGGTTTTTCTTTTATCATTTTTTCTATTATATCATTATATATTTATTGTGATAAAATGCTCTTCAGTGTATTGGCATCACTCTTTCCACTGTATTTCTTCTTAATAGTAGTCACAAGAATCACTACCAGCATAACAAATACAACTGAAAGTCATTTGTCTGGTTAAAATTTAGTCTAGTTCTTTTCAAACAGAAACCAGCCCACTGGAAAAAACATTTATTTGCTGAGCTGAAAATATTGAACTGTGTAATTTATGACTACAGTATTGAAAGCTTAAGATCCAGGGGGCAGCTGGGTGGTGCAGTGGAAAGAGCACCATCTTGAAGTCAGGAAGACCTGAGTTCAAATCTAACCTCAGACACTTAATTATTGTCTAGCTGTGTGAACTTGGGCAAGTCACTTAACCCTATTGTTTTAAATAAATAAAAAATTTTAAAAGAAAGCTGAAAATCCATCTACAAATAGAAATGTATCATCCCTCCTCTGATTTTGGGAAAGATGCAGCAAATTATAGGATGCCAGAGCAGCTGGTAATGGAGAAAGTATAGAATTGATCTAAACCTAAGTCATATTCCAAAGTTCCATAGACTGCTCCCTATCATGGAAATCATAGGTCAATGAGTCACTGAAATTACTCTCCAGCTAATATTAGAAAAAATCCAAAGCTAAAACTTTAGTCCATGTAGCACACATCCAAACACCCCCAAAACTCCCCCAACAAATGTTGTTTAATTGTTGGATTGTGGTGTAACTGAAAAAATGATTAGAATCATAAAACATTAAACTAGAAGAGACTGCTGAGATAATCTATTTGAACTCTCTAATTTCATGGAAGAGAAAACTGAGACCCAAGGAATTGAAGAGACTTGTTGAAGACCACCATTACTATTCAATATTGTATTAGAAATGTTAGCTTCAGCAATAAGAGAAGAAAAAGAAATTGAAGGAATTAGAATTGGGAAGGAAGAAGCAAAACTCTCACTCTTTGCATATGACATGATGTTATAACTAGAGAATCCTAAAAAATCATCTAAAAATCTATTAGAAGCAATTAGCAACTTTAACAAGGTTGCAGGATATAAAATGAGCCCACATAAATTCTTAGCATTTCCATATGTTACTTGCAAGATACAGCAGCTAGAGGTAGAAAGAAAAATCCCATTTAAAGTAACTTCAGACAATATGAAATACTTGGGAGTCTACCTGCCAAAGCAGACTCAGAACCTCTATGAAAATAACTATAAAACACTTTTCACAAAATAAAATCAGATTTAAATACCTGGGCAAATATCAACAGCTCAAGGATAGGCTAAGTTAATATAATAAAATGACAATTCTTCCTAAATTAGACTTTTTATTTAGTGCCTTGCCAATCAAACTGCCAAAAGATTGCTTAAATGAGATAGAAAAAAATTGTGACTAAATTCATATGGAGAAATAAAAAGTTAATCATATCAAGGGATTTAATGAAAAAAGTGCAAAAGAAGGTGGCTTAGTTTTACCAAGTCTAAAATTATATTATAAAGCATCAGTCATCAAAACTGTCAGGTACTGGCTAAGAAATAGAGTGGTGAATCAGTAGAATAGACTAGGTGCAATAGTAGAAAAGGATTATAGTAATCTGCTTTTTGATAAACCCAAAGATTCCAGCTTCTGGGATAAGAACTCTCTTTTTAATAAAAACTGTTCTGAAAATTGGAAGTTAGTATGGCAGAAACTTGGATTAGACCAACACCTCCCACCCTATTAACCCCATTGCTTTAAATAAATAAAAATTCAAAATGGATACAGGATTTAGACATAAAAAATATTATAAGCAAACTGGAAGATCAAGGAATAGTTTGTTTGTCAGATCTATGGAAAGAGAAATAGTTGATGACCAGGGAAGAGATGAAAACATTATTAAAAACAAACTAAATAATTTTGATTACATTAAATTAAAAAGATTTGGGGCAGACAAACTGTAACCAAGATAAAAAAAATGTATTAAATTGGTAAACAATTTTTACAACTAGTATTTCTGACAAAGGACTCATTTCTAAAATATATGAAGAACTGAGTCAAATTTATTTTAAAAAAGCCATTCCCCAATTAACAAATGGTCAAAGAATATGCAAAGGCAATTTACAAAAGAGGAAATCAAAGCTATCTATAGTCATATGAAAAATTGCTCTAAATCATTACTGATTAGAGAACTGCAAATTAAAGCATCTCTGAGGTATCACCCCACCCCTCTCAGATTGGCCAATATGACCAAAAAGGACAATGATCAATGTTGGGATGGATGTGGAAAATCTGGGATACTAATGCATTGTTGGTGGATCTGTGAACTCATCTAACCTTTCTGGAGAGAAATTTGGAATTACACCCAAAGGACAACAAAAATGTTCATACCCCTTGATCCAGTAATACCAACACTGGCTCTATACTCTGAAGAGATCATGAAAAAGGGTAAAAACAACACTTGCACAAAAATATTCATTGTCATTCTGTTTGTGGTGGCAAAGAATTAGAAATTGAGGGAATGTCCATCAATTGGGGAATAGCTGAACAAATTGTGAGATATATAGATTTTATATATATATATATATATATATATATATATCGTGTGTATGTATATACATATATATAATGTACATGTATATATGTACAATATGCATATATATATACACATATATGTAATGGAACACTATTGCTCTATTAGAAACCAGGAGAGATGGGATTTCAGAGAAGCCTGGAAAGATTTGGACGAACTGATGCTGAGATGCTGAGCGAGATGAGCAGAACCAGAAGAATACTGTACACTGTACCAGCAACATGGGGGTGATGACCAAGTTTAATAGATTTGCTCATTCCATCAGTGCAACTAGCAAGAACAATTTTAACATATCATCTGTATCCAGAGAAAGAACTGTGGAGTTTAAACAAAGATCTAAAACTATTACCTTCAACTTTAAAAAAAAAAGTTATCTTATGTACTAATTTTGCTATCTCTAATATTTTATTTTTTCCTCAAGGATATAATTTTTCTCTCAACACTTTCGATTTTGATCAGTGTATAGCATGGAAAGACTGTTTTCTTTGGAGGTTGGGGAGAGGGAAGGGAGGGTGGGGGGGAATTGTAAAATTCAAAATATTACAAAAAATGATAGGTAGAAACTACTATTGTATATAATTGGGAAAAAGTAAAATATTTATATTAAAACCTAGATAATAGAAAAATCCTCTCCTGAATGGTCAAGAGTAAGCTGATCATATCAAAAAAAAACCTAGAATAGCTACCCTTGTATGATGAAAGTTCTCTTGAATGGCTGTGAATTTTCTAGAGAATCCATTTGAGTCACCAGTTCTTCTATCTGGACTGTCTGGGATACTCATACAATCCCTTTTCATAATGTCCAAAATCTGAAAGTCATTTTTGTCTCTTCCTCCTCTTTCTTCTTTTTCTTTTTCTCTTCCTCCCCTGGTCTGGACCATCTTCCAATTATCACCCCAGTTCCCAACATTTTTGGCAAGAACAATTCAAAGCCAAAAGTATAATCTGAGAATAGTTCCATGGATCCACTTAAGGAAGTTTATATGGAGTTTTCTCATTAATTAGTCTTTGTGAGACCATATAATTATGGAAGAATCAACTTTCAAATTAAAAATGTTTCTTTAAAATTACTTTGGATCTACTGAAAGAAGGCTATGATTCCCTGAAACTTGAAAATGGTGAAGCACAATTCAAAAGACTATATTTTAGGAGTCCAAGAATTTAGATGGAAAAAAATTACAATGGAAATTTAACATCTCTTTTAATCATGCAAATTGGCAAATGAAGATTATCCTCCTAATGCATTCAGATTACAAAATAATTCAGAACACCAAAAAGAGTTAAAAACTCCTAAAGTAGACATTGATATAAGGAATGCTATAAGAAATTGTGGGGAAATTTTATATACATATATATATATATGTATGTATATATATATATAATATTTGCATCTTTCCCACATAAGGAATTTTTACTCACATATGTATAAAGATTTTAATTTCTAATATAGCTGGATATCTCAAACACTTTGCTTTGCAACTGCATTTTAAGATTTTATTTTCTTGTTTAAAAAAGAAAAAATTTAATTTTGAATCTGGATATTATTTGCTAAAGTTTTTCCTTACATATTCTGTGTCCTCTAAAAATTCACATGTTTAATTTACTTTTAAAAATTTCTGTCTTCTTTCAAGTCCCAACTCATCCTCTTACCTTCTAGAAGAGAACTTTTTCATCTCTCTTAAAGTTAATGTCATTGCTCTATTGATCATCTCCATTTATCCTTATATATAGCTTGCTTGTATACAGCTGTTTGTATGTTGTCTTCTAAAATTAGACTGAGAACATTTTAAGGGTGGAAATTATTTGTTCCTTTGTCTTTCTTTCTTTGGTACTTGCCATAGTGCCTAGCACATCATAAATCACTTATTAAATGCTTGTTAACTTGATTTAAGTTGATTTTTTTCTCCAACTAGGGAATCCTAAATGTGAAAAAATGAGTTTAACAATGATTTAAAACTTACAAATAGATTTTCTCACTATAGTCCTTGGGGTAGGTGTTAAAATATCATACTAAATACTTCTTTGAGTCTGTGTTCCCATCAATGCAGAATCCTCCTCCAAAAGTACAGTTCAGATCACATGTATTCCTGCTCCTTAAACCTAGCACTCATCTATGACTTCTCCTATATCTCCCATAAAGGTCTTTCTTAGATCTTTTAATAGTGTTGCTGTTCAACATGAGATATTTAAAAATAAAACATGAATGTAGATTAGTGCAATAGATAACATGCACAACATATAGAATTAAATGAATTCAGAATCTGTGTTTGAAACTCAAAATCTATACAATCCTCATTATAGTTTTGATATATCATGGGTCAGAATAAGAAATTGAATGGGAATTTGGGGGAGTTTTATATAAGTCGTAGATGATACACAAAGACCAGCAGATGATACAGAAAAAATTTAGAAACCAGAAATTCATAAAATATATATATTTTATAATATCCATTCAGATTTTACTATAAACTACTATAAAAACCTCCTAAAAGAAAAAGAAAAAATTCAAATGTCTTCTCTGGTACAAGGAAGGTTCAAAAAATTTTATGTGAGGGGTGGCTAGGTGGCGCAGTGGATAGAGCACTGGCCCTGGGGTCAGGAGTACCTGAGTTCAAATCTGGCCTCAGACACTTAATAATTACCTAGCTGTATGCCTTGGGCAAGCCACTTAACCCCACTGCCTTGAAAAAAAATTTTACGTGGATTTTCACCGGGGTTTAGTGCTCTTAATCCCTATGATACAGAAGGAAAGCACTCACTATTCAAAAAAATACTGGGAAAATTGTATTCAACATAAACTATGGGAATAAAGGAAAGAAGTCTGACAGCAATTAAATTTAAACCAGTATTTCACACTACATACCATGCTAAGATCCAAAAGGATACATAACTTGGACATAAAGGGTGGCATCATAAACAAATTAGAGAAGCAAAATAGAGATTCCCATTAGACTTATGAATAACAGAACACTTCATAACCAAAAATGGAATGGAGATAATCACCAAATATGAAATGGGCAGTTTGATTATGTAAAATATAGAAGATTTTGCTATATAAAACCAATGTAAGCCACGTTGGAAGGGAAACAGTTAAATGCTTTAAAAAAACTTTGCTTCAAGTTTCCCATAAAGTTGTCATTTCCAAGATACATAAGGAACTAATTCAAATTTATAAGAACAAGAGCTTTCTTCAATTGCTTAATGGTTAAGCAATATAAACAGACAGTTCTTGAGGAAAGGAATCTACGTATACCAAAAATATATGAAAAAAAGCTTCAGAATATGAATAATCAGAGAAATGAAACTAATACCATCCCCCTAATACATCAGATTGGCAATGCTGACAAAAAAGAAAATGATTAATGTGGGTAAAAAGGCACATTGATGTATTGTTGGTGGAGTAATGAATTGGTCTGACCAATTTATGGAAAGCAATGGGGAACTTGAAGTATTTGAGAATATCCCATTATTCATTAAACTGTGTATCCCCTTAGACATGCCTATATTATTATTGATTTTATGATAACCCAAAGATATAAAATAAGAAAAAGGAACAATATGTACAAAAAACAGCAGCTATTTTTGTTACAGCAAAGAACTAAACTCTCATCTTTGTAAGAGCAATTTTCTTTCTCTGACACAATTTAACTATTAATCATAAAACCCCATAATCTCTAAAGGATCAAAATTTCAGGGCACCAATAATTAATTTCATTCCCAAGGGATCAGGGATTATCCCGGGCTAAGTAACAGAGGACAATCTAGGAAACCATTGCCCACAACTCTTCCAAGATCACATCACTTTAGAAGCCCCAAAACTTCCAAACCACCAGAGATAAATCATAAGGCAACAGTGCAAAAAGTCTGAAACTTGAGACAGTGCCTTTCCCTCCTACCCCTCTTTGTTAACAGTAGAGTCAACCATTAATAAAAAATATCTAAATCAAGAAATTGGGTGAAAAATTAGCAAACAACACAAGAGCACCTGGCCATGAAAAGTTACTATGGTGACAGGGAAAATCAAGATCTGAACTGAAAAAAAAAAAATCTATAAAGTCAAAACAGCAATGAACAAAGCCTCAAAGAAATGTGTCAATTGGATACAAGCCCAACAAGAATTCCAGGAAGAGCTTAAAAAAGACTTTAAAAATCAAATGAGAGTATTATAAGAAAAATTAAGTTAAAAAAAAGAAGGAAATTATGGAAGGATAATTAACAGCTTGAGTAAAGAAACCTAAAAATACTAAAGAAAATATCACCTTAAAAACAGATATTGTTTTTATATATTGAAAAAAACAAAAAATTCATAGACTTGGTCAAACGGAAAAAGAAATACAAAAGTTCTGTGAAGAAAATGATTCCTTAAAATTTGGAATTGGGCAGATTAGAAGCTATCAGACCTGAAGTCAGAAAGACTTATATTCCTGAGTTGTAATCTGACCTCAAACACTTATTATTTATTAACTGTGTAACCTGAGCAAATCATTTATCCTTGTCTACCTCAATTTCTTTTCTATAAAATTAACTGGGGAAGAAAATTGAAAGTCATTCTAATATCTTTGCTAAGGAAACTCCAAATAGGGTCATGAAGTGCCAATATGACTGAAGCAATTGAACAAAAAGTGGAAACTAAAGTTTCTATGAAATATTGGGAAAGAAAACACAAAGTCAAAGAAAATGTGAAATATATCAATGGAAAAGCAACTTAACTAGAAAGTAAGTCAAAGATAATTTAAAATTATTTGATTATCAGAAAGTCATGATCAGCTACTAAGCTGAGCATCATATTGCAAGAAATTGTCAAAGAAAACTTCTCTGATATCATCAAAGCAGAGTATAATATATAGAAATCGAAAGAATTCATTGATCACCTGAAAGAAATTCAAAAATGAAAACTCCCAGTAATATTAGAGTCAAGTTCCGGAGCTCCCTGATCAAAGAGAAAAGACTTCTTTGACTTTGTGTTTTCTTTTAACATTGGTTTCCACTTGTTGTTGTTCAATTGTTTCAGTCATATCTGACACTTCATGACCCTATTTGGGGATTTTCTTGGCAAAGATACTAGAATGATTTTCAATTTCCTTCTCTAGTTCATTTTATAGAAGAGAAACTGAAGTAAACAAAGTTAAGTGACTTGTCCAGGTTACACTTTAAAAAAAAAATTCAAATATTATGGAACCATAGAAAGGATCATTCAAGATTTAGTAGTTTCCAAATTATAGAAGCATATGATTTGATATAACTTATTCCAAATGGCAAAAGAGCTGTGATTACAACTAATATCAACATACCCAGAAAAACTGAGTATAATCTTTCAAGGGTAAGAATGTATATTTAATGAAACAGAGGATGTTTGACAATTCCTGAGAAAAAAGATCAGAGCTGAATAGAAAATCTGATTTTGGTTTGGTTTTTTTTTTTAGGTTTTTGCAAGGCAATGGGGTTAAGTGGCTTGCCCAAGGCCACACAGCTAGGTAATTATTAAGTGTCTGAAGCCAGATTTGAATTCAGGTACCCCTGATTCCAGGGCTGGTGCTCTATTCACTGTGACACCTAGCCGCCCCTGAAAATTTGATTTTGAAATAGAAAACTCAAAAATAAGCATAAAAGGTAAATATAAAAAGAGAAACAACAAGGGAATCAAGAAGGGTAATATATTTACCTTTCCATATGGAAAGATGAGACATATTTTCTAAGCATTTTTTCCATTATTAGAATAATTAGAATGATTCTACATCAAAAGGAGATGTAGGAATGAGTTGACTATGTTGGGATGGTGCTAAAAAATGGATAAGTGAAATTAAGTGATACCTTGAGGAAAAAAATGATATGGAGAGGAAGAAAGGAGAATATTATCTCAAATAAAAGAGGTAAACAAGGTAAAGCTTCTATAATGGAGGTGGAAATGTTAGGGTAGCAAGTGAGCAGCTCTTGGACCTCACTCACATTAAATGGCTTCAAAGAAGGAAAATATATAAATATACCTAATTAGTCATTAAAATCTATCTAACCCAAAAAGGAAATAGAAGGGCTAAGGGACAAAACATGGGGACTGGGGATGGGTGTTACATAAGGGAGGGCAGATAAAAAAAAGCAGGCATCAGAAGCAAAATAGATGAGAAAACAGAATCAAGAGATAAAAGGATAAAAAAAATGATGGAAATGAAAAGTTAAATGATCATAATTGTGAATATAAATTAGATGAACTCACCCATAAAATGGCAGCAAATAGCATAAGGGATTAGAAAATCAGAACCCAACAATATGTTGCTTACAAGATTATATACATGAAATGGAGAGATATACACAGAGTTAAAGTAAGAGGGTGAAGCAGAATCTATTATGCTTCAGTTGAAGTAAAAATTATAAAGACAGCAATAATGATCTAAGATAAAACAAAAGCAAAATGGAACTAATGAAGAGAGATAAGCAAGGAGCCTACAGTTTGCTAAAAGTAACTATAAAAAATGAAGTAACATCAATACTTAAAAATATAAGCACCAAGTGGCAAATTCTTAAAAGAAAAGTTAAATGAAAAATGAGAGGAAATAAAAAATAAAAATATACTGAGAGGAAGACTTAACTTTCCCCTCTCAGAGCTAGATAAAACATAAAATAAATAAGAAATAAGGCAAGTACATGGATAAAATCTTAGGAAAGTTAGATAAGCTAGACTACCGGCAACCGGCAAAAACTGAATGAGAATAGAAGGAAGTTCGTCTTCTTTTTCTCAGCTAAATATTGGAGTGGTTTGCCATTTTCTTCTCCGCCTCATTTTACAAATGAGGAAACTGGAAGAAACAAGGTGAAGTTTCTTCCTTGGATCCCAACTTGTAAATGTCTGAGTTCTGAATTCAATTCAGGTCTTCCTAACTCCGGATCTGGTGCTTTATGTGGTAAGCCACCCCAGCTGCCCATTAGGTTTACACTGAAGCTATTTTTTTTTCATGGAACTATTGCACAGATAGTCCCAGGGGGGTCTTGGGTATTTATTTTATTTTATTATTTTTAGGGGGTTTTTTTGCAAGGCAAATGGGGTTAAGTGACTTGCCCAAGGCCACACAGCTAGGTAATTATTATTATTATTGTCTGAGACTGGATTTGAACCCAGGTACTCCTGACTCCATGACTGGTGCTTTATCCACTATGTCACCTAGCCGTCCCCGGTATTTATTTTCAAAATGCAGATTCTGGCCCCGACTCTGTAGTCAGCTGGTCATGTGAACATGGATAAATCTCAATTTTCCCAAACTGCTATTCTATCATTTCTAAAATGGGAATAATAAATCCGTTTTCTTTTAAGGGGAATTCTGTTAGAGAAATATGAAAAGTTTAAAAAAAAGATTATGCCAAAGTGAGGGATGTTTTAATGTTCTCAATATTCCTGCATTGGATTACTCTAATATCTCACTGTGGCATGAAGGCTGCCTTGAGTTCTCAAATACCATACCAATGAAATACTAGCTCTGTCTTGGCTTTGGTGAAGATCTCTGAAGTTATCATACAAGAAGGAGCCCAGTTAAGTTTTGAAAAGCCTATGGATCAGGATGAGAAAAAGGTGCTAAAGTTTTTTGAACCTAGGATTTTGATAAAGAATGTCAACCGATAGAAGAATTGGGATCTGCAATGGTGAAAAGGTATATCTGGGATGTGTTTCTAAATGTGCAGCCCAACTAGCTCTCCAGAAAAGTATGTAAGATACACTTTTAAAACTAAACCGCATTATTGACATTTTCTCCATAATTTTCTTATGTCTATACAATCGGCATAACAATAAAGCAAGTCCTGATATGATCAGTCATTTTTTCAATCATGTCTGACTGTGTGGCCCCATTTAGATAATGGCATGATTTGCCATTTCCTTTTCCATCTAATTTTACAACTGAGGAAATTGCAGCAAACATTTATCAAAATATTTTGGAAATATCCTGTTTCCCAGAGCTAAGCCCCAACAAAGTAGGGTATGCCCTGAGCTTGGCATAGCAATAATCCTTTGCACTTCGATGATCCCATCCCCTGGTAAAGTGACCAGCACTATGTGTTCATCGAGGAACTTATGATTTTAGCTCCCCCTATTTCTCAAAGACCTGAGAGCCAACATCCATAATGTCTCTGACATGCTCATAATCCCTGTCTTTGTAATCCTGCTCCCATCCCAGGGCCTGCTAGCCTAAATGCTGCCTAGGAGATTCTGACTGCTCCTGACAATGTCTAGCATAGCAGTATGAGGTGAGGGGATCAGCCAGCCTCTTCCCATGGTGATGGGAGCAGATTCTATACACCATAGAGTAATCACAACCTCTTAGATTTGAGACAAACGATTTAAGAACTGTACCCATAAGATTCATGGGAATAGCAACTCAAGACCTAAAAATGATTATGTCATGGTCCTTCCTAGTATATATTTAATTCTACCTTTCCTTCAAGCAAAATAAAAGAGGAGATTTCCATTTACAAACTTCATTTTCCTCACTCTGAAATTAATAAAACTTCTGTTTGTGTCCTGACTCTCTTGTCTCAAGTCTGCTTTATGTAGCTCCAGCCACTCAAAGACAAAAGGGTGATTCCAGAATGGTTGACATTAATTGGTGATAGAAATAGGAGCGGACATGGTACAAGACCAGGTGGACTTTTCAGAATTATATGTGAGTGGACTGGAATCACTTGGAGACTTATTTCTCCAGAGTTTAACCTTATTCATCCTAGCTAAACTTTGATTGAGCTTGCATTTCTTAGTGAGAAAAACACCAGAGTCCCTCTCTTGATCAGGTTCTAGTAAGGATATTCTCTGGTCTCTACCATCTTTGTAAATTTGCTGTTGTATGCCACTGGAATTTTTTTCTGCAGTTTAATGTTATATGCCTCCCCCTAAAAATTATCATTTTAATATTGTTGGCAAAAATTCCTGAGACTTTGAGGTAATTCCAGGAACTCCCTTCTGAAGCATCTTCATAAGTTTTGAGGTACCAGTCTGTAGAATTTATTTTGAGAAATAAAGACTAAAACTTATAACAATTTTTAAAAATTTTTAAGTATTTGGCAAGATTAATAATTTCATTGTTATAGAGCAATGAAGTCAGTCCCTGATAGTTCTGTTCCAGCTTCAGCTTCTAGCAGGCTAAAATAATGTTCTACTAGCAAATGACACCTCTGAAATTTGACTTATCTGCTCACCTCTGGCCATCCAATGCATCTGTTTGTTTGTTTGATGTTTGTTTGCTTTGCTTTTTTAGTATCCCAGATCAAGCAGGTAAATTGGCTTTTTATGCTTTGTTGTTTGTATGTGTCTTGTCATTTTGTCTGTGTCTGTATCTCTGTGTTTATAAAATGTCATGTTTGTGTTGTAAGCTAGATTTTGTTAACTTTGTAAGATTTAAAATGTAACCATTCAGAAAAAATTTCTATAGGCTGTTATTAGAGAAAACATTGGGAAAGATTAATGAACTTTCTTGCTATTTTGTCATAGTTGAAGAAGTTGTCCCAGTAAGCAGGACTAATTCCTACTTTAGGCTTTCCAGGGGAGATTAGATTATAAGAAAAGAGGAAAATCCTGAGACACTTTTTTTGCCATTACAACACTGGCCAAGTTGGAACTACAGAAAATTAGGTAATTGGAATTGTAGAACTGCTAAAAACATCTTAGCAGATTCTAGACACTTTGAAATTAATCATTAAGGAGTTTGTCAATTTATTTTAATATTGTAGGTGAAAACTCCTGAGACTTTGAGGTAATTCCAGGAACTCCCTCCCTTCAGAAGCATCTTAGCAAATTTTGAGGTACCAGTCTGCAGAACTTATTTTATGGTGAAATAAAGTATAAAGCATAACAATTTCAAAAAAATTTTAAGCCATTTGGCAAGATTAATAGTTTCATTGTTCTAGGGCAATGAATGCATCTAGTTTGGCAGAAAGTCCAGACTGAAGAAACTAAAGGAAAAAAGGGAAGAAGGATAGTAAAGCAATTTCTTGTTAATTCTTCCTTGACTTATCAGTTTTTATCCTATTTTTTCCCGAGTTCCCCTGCACCATTAGGAAAAGAAAGTATGGTACCTTTAAATAAATGCTGGGATAAATGCTAAAAAAGGAAAAAATTCCCTAGAAAGTATTGAGAGACCCTCTCTACAACTGATCACTCAGTATAATAAGGCTCTGGAGAAGGATGACAATAGGAAAGGCATATTCAGTAAACACCTCTGACTTCTCCACTCCTCTCATCCAGGATCGTGAGTGAATCTCAGTTGTGGGGATTGTCCTGAGCCCTGTCACTAATAACTACCATCAAGGTGGGGAGGGTCCTGGCAACAGTCATCTAAGCCCTAGGCAATTCCCTCTACCACATATCCTCAGAGTACAGTTAATCAATGTCTCCAGAGCAGGGCCTGCTAGCCTAGATGTTGCCTAGGAGATTCTGGCTACTCCTGACAATATCTAGCATAGCAGTATGAGGTGGGGGAATCAGCCAACCTCTTCCCTTGGTGAACCTGTCCTCTATTCCAGCTGCGAAAACTTATTAGCTGTATAATTTTAGGAAAATGATTTTATCTCTGCTCCAGCTTTATTATTTGTAAAGAGAAAAATAATCATGATACCCACCCTACCAGGGTTGTTGCTATGAACTCAAAATGATATGAATTAAACTGTTTAAACCCAGAGATTGGCATATGCTAAGAATCACATCAGTATTATTTCTCTAATTTAATGTAATTGTTATATACATGACAACTCTAAAGTGCATTTAAAATGCCAGCAATAATAGAGCAGTGATTTTATATGTGATAATTTGTAAATGCAATTGATGTCATGAGTTTATGGTTTGTGCTGTTATTGTATCTCTAAATTGCATACTATTTCTAAATCTATATTGTGAAATTTGAGAGACCATTGTAAACCATAAATGCTTTCTTAATTTGAATGCTATTACAAATGAATTGGGCATTTAAAAGGATATCATAAAAATTGGGTTTTTGAAAACTGTTAAATATTTAATGAGGTTTATTTAAATTATAAAACTAGCAACAATAATATTAACTATAATAGCAAATTTTCATTTGAAAATCTTGGCTATTATGAAAGTGCATAAAATGTTTAAAGATGGAGGTTGAAAATATAATAATGAGTCAACTATCAGATTTTGATGTGTGTCTGAAGCCCCAGAATACGAGTAGTTTTAATTTATAAATAAAGGATTAATGAAATGCTGATTGTTAGGGAAACATCAGGAAAAGATATTCAAGCCCTAAGTTGTGGTAAGTATAATTTTGCTTTTTTGAGGTAAAAATTCCTAGAACTGTAATTTGCTTTGAGTTTTGATTACTAGGATGATTATTTTAATTCTCATAAAGCCAAGAGTAGAAAATGACAGTACTGTAATATTGCTTAAAGGTGACTATATGTGCCTGAAAAAGATTTTGGGGACAACCTAGGATAGGGCTGAAATAGGATACTCCTGATTTTATTTACCCATTTTCCTTGCTGAAAAGGAACATTTCCCACCTGATTAATCCTAAATCTTTTCTATAAATGCATCAGATATGACTCATGTTTAGAATCAAACAAACCTAAGGAAGTTTTTCCCTCTGTTGTTATATGTTCCACTTTTTTCTTTTATACTAAATCTCTATAATCAAGAAATTTTTTAAGTACAACACTAAATCTATTAAATAAGAGAATGATACTGAAACATCTCTCAATTATTATAAAAGGATGCAGGTATGAATATCTTACAATTTTAACCTATATTTGTTGTCAAATTATAATATAAGTTTATCTTCCAAAAGGGAAAATAGTAGACAAGGGAATAAGGCAAAATTTTCTAAATAAATGGAATAATAAATTTTGAAAAAAACAACAAGATTAGGCTATATACAAATCTATATAATTGACTTCCAAATTTATCTACCATTGAAATTCAAACTTTAAGTATGTTTTGGCAATAAGGTCTAAAGTTTTTCTTAATTAAGGACTAATTAGATTTTACAAATAAATTTATTGGTAATGGTACACAAAGTGAAATTATTTTCCCATTATTTTAAGTATCTATCTGATCATTTTAAAAGACATAAATGAGGCTTTCTAAGAAAAAGCACTAGAATTAGAAAAATTCACATGTGAATTCTATCAAACATATCAGCTACAGAATTTAGGTAAGGAGAGAAGCAGAATCTCCTTCATAGTTATCCCAAAAATAAAACATATTGTCCAAGAAAAGATATCTAGGAGCCAGATAAATACAAAAACATCTGGAATTACTCTTTCCACAAGTTCCATTTGGGCTTCCCTTACCACCACCACCACTACCTTTGCAGGTTAAGAGAGTGTTTGGTTAGCTGAATACCTCTACTGGATGAGACTTGATGTTAATGTTTAAGTTTTCTTGCTTATCTTGGTGACATGTAAATCTCCTGACTCAGAACTAGTCCATTGTGAGCCCTCTAAGTAACTTGATCTGTATTTGACATTATGTAATTATGCAATTATGGCAATTGTGAGGAAAAACTCCATTGCATTGCTTAAACCTAACTCTGTGTGCTTGGGAAACTGGATCCTCTGAACAAAGCCCTTGCTTCTGAGTGGAAAAACCCAGATGTAGCTGACATCCAGATGGTATAACTGTATTGCTTTGATCAGTACCAGGTATTCATTGAGGTATTTATGCTTTTAGCCCCCTCTATTTCCCAGGGACCTGAGAGTCAACAATCATCATATCTCTGACATACTCACAAGCCCTGTTCCTTGTACTCTTGTTCCTGTCACATAATTCTGGTAATCATTTCTCCAAGGACTTGAAAGATGGCAAAGTAGATAGAGCACCAGCCCTGGAGTCAGGAGGACCTGAGTTCAAATCCAGCCTCAGACACTTAATAATTGCCTAGCTGTGTGTCCTTAGTCAAGTCAATTAACTCCATTGCCTTATATAAATAAAAATTATAAAAATAAAATAAAAGAGGAACCAAGATGGTGGCATGAGAACAGCCTTTCCTAGGAGCTCTCTCCAAAATATTCCAAAACCTTAAAATTATGACTCTAACTAAATTTTCAAGAGACAGAACCCACAGAAAGATCCAGTGAGGCAATTCATCAGCCCAAGGTAACCTGGAAGATTGTGAGAAGGTTCTGTTCCACAGGGTTGAAGGGAGTGTCAGTGCAACCAGGATCATCGCACCAGAGCGAAGGAGCTCCAGTCTTCCAGGAACAGCCCACAGGGCACCTGGGTCCCTGGGAGCACTGACTCCTGACAACAGAAGCAATTTCCTTCCTGTCAGTGCAGGGAGCACCAAGCACAACTTGGAAGATCAGCCGGGAAACCTCTGACAGAGTGAGTGAGTGAGTCAGCATGGCCCCCAGTGCAGCCACAGCCATCAGTATAGCCCAGATCCCAGGAAACAGAAGCAAGCCTGTGAAGTCACCCAGCAGGGAGATGCCTGGCAGCTGATTCGAGAGCACCCACAACCCACGGAAGGTATGGGGGTTGGGGGGAGACTGTTGAGGTCTCTTCTCTGTCCCTGGGACAGGACTCTTGTGCTTTGTCCATATTCAGACCCTGATCTCAGTCTGTGCCCCCATACTACCTTAGTGGAGCAGGGACCCTCCTCACAGTTCCAGGGCAAAGGGGTGTGCTTGTGGTCATCCACAGACCAAAACACAGTCCAGAAGAGCAGTCAGAGCTTCTCATAAGACCTTGAAGGAACTAAAGTTCTTGAGGGAGTAACCCAATAATACTCAAAAGCTCAGGAAGCACCCCAAAATCAGGGCACAAACTGGAGAAATGAGTAAACAGAAAAAAGGAACCTGACCATAAACAATTATTTTGATCCCATGAAGGATCAAAACACACACTCACAAGTTGACAAAATCCAAGCTTCTGTATCCAAAGCCTCCAAGAGATATAGGAGTTGGGCTCAGGCTACAACAAAGCTCAAAAAAGATTTTGAAAGTCAAGTAAAAGAAGTAGAGGAAAAAGTAGGGAAGAGAAATGAGAGATATAAAGGAAAACCATGAAAACCAAGTCAGCAACTTAGTCAAGAAGATCCAAAAAAAAATGCTGAGGAAAACAACATGCTAAAAACCAGTTTAGGTCAAATATAAAAAACTGTTCAAAAAGTCAATGAGGAGAAGAATACCTTAAAAAGAAGAATTGGCATTTCTCACACAAATAAAATCAGATTTAAATAACTGGGCAAATATCAACAGCTCATGGATAGGCTAAGTTAATATAATAAAATGACAATTCTACCAAAACTAAAGTACTTATGTAGTGTCCTACCAATCAAAATTCAAAAAAAAACCTACTATAATGAGTTAGAAAAAAAATTGTAAGTAAATTCATATGGAGAAATAAAAAGTCAAGAATTTCCATAGATTCAATGAAAAAAGTGCAAAAGAAAGTGCCTTAGCCTTACCAGATTTAAAATTATATTATAAAGCATTGGTCATCAAAACTGTCTGGTATTGGCTAAGAAATAAGAGTGGTGGACCAGGGGAATAGACTAGGTACAGTCACAAGAAATGATTATATTAATCTGCTGTTTGATAAACTCAAAGAGTCCAGCTTTTGGGATAGAAACTCTTTCTTTGATAAAAACTGTTGGGAAAATTGGAAGTTAGTATGGAAGAAACTTGGATTAGACCAACATCTCACCTTATACCAAGATAAGATCAAAATGGATACAGGATTTAGACATAAAAAACAATATTATAAGCAAACTAGAAGATGAAGGAATAGTTTGCTTGTCAGATCTATGGAAAGAGAAGCAGTTGATGACCAGGGAAGAGATGAAAACATCATTAAAAACAAAACTAGATAATTTTGATTACACTAAATTAAAAAGCTTTTGGACAGACAAACCACTGTAACCAAGATCAAAAGAAATGTAGTAAATTGGGAAACAATATTTACAGCTAGTATTTATGACAGAGGACTCATTTCTAAAATATACAGAGAACTGAGTCAAACTTTTAGGAAAAAAACAAGCCATTCCCCAATTGACAAATGGTCAAAGGATATGCAAAGGCAATTTACAGATGAGGAAATCAAAGCAATCAATAGTCATTTGAAAAATTGCTCTAAGAGAAATGCAATTTAAAGCATCTCTGAGGTACCACCTCATACCTCTCAGACTGGCCATTATGACCAGAAAGGACAATGATCAAGGTTGGAAGGGATGTGGGAAATCTGGGACACCAATACTTTGTTGGTGGAGCTGTGAACTCATCCAACATTTCTGGAGAGCAATTTGGAATTATGCATATAGGGCACCAAAAATGTGCATATCCTTTCATCCAACAATACCACTACTGGGTCTATACCCTGAAGAGATGATGAAAAATGGTAAAAACATCACTTGTACAAAAATATTGATAGCAGTCCTGTTTGTGGTGGCAAAGAATTGGAAAGCAAGTAAATGTCCTTCAATTGGGGAATGGCTTAAAAAACTGTGGTATAAGTATGTCGTAGAACACTATTGTTCTGTTAGAAACCAGGACCGATGGGAATTCAGGAAAGCCTGGAAGGATTTGCATGAACTGATGCTGAACGAGATGAGCAGGACCAGAAAAACATTGTACATCCTAACAGCAACAGAGGGGTGATGATCAACCTTAATGGATTTACCCATTCCATCAGTGCAACAATCAGACACAATTTTGGGATATCTGTGATGGAGAATACCATCTGTATCCAGAGAAAGAATTATGGAGTTTGAACAAAGAACAAAGACTATTACCTTTAATTTTTTAAAAATTATCTTATTATGTAATTTTTCTATCTTTCATACTTTATTTTTCCTTTAAGGATATGATTTCTCTCCCATCACATACCACTTAGATCAATGTATACCATGGAAACAATGTAAAGACTAACAGACTGACTTCTGTGGGGGTGGAGGGAGGGAAGCAAGAATAGGGGAAAATTGTAAAACTCATAATAAATAAAATCTTTCAAAAAAATGTAGATTGGCCTGATGGAAAAAGAGATAAGAAAGTTATCTGAAGAGAACATCTCCTTCAAATATAGAATGAAGCTAAAGGAAGCTTATGACTTTGCAGGTAATCAAGAAAAATAATACAATACCAAAAGAATGAAAAACTAGGAAAAAATGTGAAGTATCTCATTTAAAAAAATGATCTGGAAAACAGATCCAGAAGAAACAATTTAAAAATTATTAGACTACCTGAACATCACGATCAGGAAAAAGAGCCTTGTCTTCATTTTTAAAGAATAGAAAAATAGTCCTGATATCTTAGAAGCAGAGGGTAAAATAGAAATTGAAACAATTCACTGATCTCCTCTGGAAAGAGATCAAAAAATAATAACCCCCAGGAATAGTCTAGAACTCCCAAGTCAAATATACAGAGAACTGAGTCAAATTTTTCAAAACAACAAGCCATTCCCCAATTGACACATGGGGAATTATTACAAACAGCCAGAATGAAAAATTAAAATATCAGGGAGCTAAAGTCAGGATTACACAGGATTTAGCAGCATCCACATTAAGGGCTTGTAGGGCTTGGAATATAATATTCCAGAAAGCAAAAGAGCTTGGAATGCAACCAAAAAAAAAATACCCACCAAAACTTAACATCCTCTTCCAGGGGAAAAGATGGACTTTCAGTGAAAGAGAGAAATTTCAAATGTTTCTGTTGAAATGGCCACAACTGAGCAGAAAGTTTGACCTTCAAGTATAGGACTCAGGTGAAGTATAGAGTGGGTGAATGAAAGTGGTAAATTATGAGGGATTGAATGATGATGTGTAGTAAGATGATATTGATAATACTCATATGAACCTTCTCATTTATTAGAGCAATTAGAAGGAGCTTTTATAGAAGAGGCACAGGAGGGAGTCAAATTTGATGGTATAACATATTTTTTTAATGGAGTCAATGGGTGAAAAGGAAATGTACTGGGACAAAGGGAAAGAAGAGGTAGAATAGACTAAGATATTTCATGTAAAAGTGTCAATGGTTTGGAGAGGTGGAAAGCAAGAG